>NC_041399.2:118307034-118419534 GCF_900747795.2 Erpetoichthys calabaricus | reverse complement strand
GGCTGTTTGAAAAGCCTGCTCTTCCACAGCTGTCCAACATCACAAAGTTTCCTTATGCACCAGTCAATGTAAGGGTTACAAGGATGTGGTGGTCATATTTTGCAAAAATCTAGGATAGTAATTAAGCAACCCCAAAAACGCTTTTCCCAGGTTGGGGTGCTTTCTTAATGGCTGCTACTTTATCAGACACTCTCTGTATGCCATGGCAATCTACTTTATATCCCAGATAGACAACTTCATTTGTATTTATGCACCTTAGTCCTGCAGCAGCTAACTTTGCAAGCACTTCATCAAGGTGCTAAAGATGACATTTACCATTCTTTCCAGTAATCCAAATATTATCAATTTGTACCACCACCTTAGGTATACAGTACCTTGTAGAATATTTTCTATATTATGCTGAAACATCCCAAGACTAGATGGCACTCCATATGGGAGTCAGTATGCTACATATACAAATTTATGGAACTTACACAACACCCCAGTTTTCTACAGTTCAACAACACCCAGTCGTTTGCCAGTCTCTGCACTCAGTATGATGGAGGACACATCTGTGTCAGTTTCCATTTCGATGTTTTAACCATTTATTTCTATTGTGACTTTATATGGTGAAACTTTGTTGTTAGTTAGTTACTACAGTGTAAATGTCTTTTCATCCAGGAAATGTACTGTAGTTTCCCTTTTTGCCATCAGTTCTGGTTAAACACTTCTTTGCTAAGTGCCCCCTCTTGTAACAAAAATGGCATGAAATACTTTTGTGATTGCCCCAACATCAAGAACACTGGACTTTATGGACTTTAAAGTCTCTAGCAATTACAAGCTGCTGTTGCTGGTGTAACTTCACTACATCTCTGTCTGCCGTTTCCAAAGCTAATGCGATCTC
This sequence comes from Erpetoichthys calabaricus, assembly GCF_900747795.2. Taxonomy (NCBI): domain Eukaryota; kingdom Metazoa; phylum Chordata; class Cladistia; order Polypteriformes; family Polypteridae; genus Erpetoichthys; species Erpetoichthys calabaricus. The sequence continues at coordinate 118,418,651 of NC_041399.2, read as the reverse complement.
TGTTGCCTTTATCAATGGAAGTTCCACTTCTGCAAGTTGCATTCTGCCTTTATCCATCCTGCATACTAGTCTGTGTCTTATGACCTCTAAATTTCTACTAGAATCACAAAGCTCAGATACCTGTTGCTGTTCACCATGATTTCCTCATTTTGGAGTGAAATTGTATCTTCAAGCAATCATACTGCACAAAATGGGGGCAAAATGATCCATCAGTAACTTGATTTGAGCAAAGTAAAGGTTGGACGGTTTGGATGTTTGAAGTAAGTCTCTTAAACATGTGTACTCTTTACCAATACATGCACTTAGAAATATTGCCCTTTTCTTTGCTATTGGGGATGTCATTGGCCTCAAGATAAAATTCCAATCACTCTATATATTGTTGCAAGACATCCATTTCTGTATCAAACTCTGAAATTTTCATGAATATCACCATTCCATTCAACTTGCCGCCAGTTTAATGTTCCAATGACCAGATGAACAATTCACCAGTTATGAATTTATTTCAGACTTTATTGGAACAACTGGCGCTAAACATAATCACACCTCACTCCATGAGTCAACTGGATCTCCTTTGTGCATCTCACCACTAGGATCCCTGCTGCCTAGGCTGCCTCCATAGCTGCTTGATTAATAATCCCACAGTTTCCTTCTACAATCAAAGAACATGCAGGTTATGTGATTTGGCTTTGATTAAACTGACCCATATGTATATATTCACCCTGCAATGGACTGATACTTTCTCCAGATGTTTTTTCTGCTTTTGCCCAAAGATGGCGAGATAGACTTTAGCTGCCTTGCAACCATGTTTTGAATAAGTAGGTTAAGGAAATGGAAGGATAGATGGGTGAATTGATCTCTGTTCATACCACACATATAATTTGTATTATTTATGTTATACTTATTGACATATACTTGTGTTAACACAGTTATAGCTTCTTTTTTGGGAGGGGGGGTGTTCATGTTATAGAAGTATATTTAAATTCATGGAAAATAGACAGGCCTGTTAATTTGTTTACAGTACTTAGAAATGTAATAATCTTCTTCTTTCAGCTGCTCCCGTTAGGGGTTGCCACAGCGGATCATCTTCTTCCATATCTTTCTGTCCTCTGCATCTTGCTCTGTTACACCCATCATCTGCATGTCCTCTCTCACCACATCCATAAACCTTCGCATAGGCCTTCCTCTTTTCCCCTTCCCTGGCAGCTCTATCCTTAGCATCCTTCTCCCAATATACCCAGCATCTCTCATCTGCACATGTCCAAACCAACGCAATCTCGCCTCTCTGACTGTCTCCCAACCATCCAACTTGAGCTGACCCTCTAATGTACTAATTTCTAATCCTATCCATCCTCGTGACACCCAGTGCAAATCTTAGCATCTTTAACTCTGCTACTTCCATCTCTGTCTCCTGCTTTCTGGTCAGTGCCACCGTCTCCAACCCATATAACATAGCTGGTCTCACTACTGTCCTCTAGACCTTCCCTTTCACTCTTGCTGGTACCCGTCTGTCACAAATTACTCCTGACACTCTTCTCCACCCATTCCACCCTGCCTGCACTCTCTTTTTCACCTCTCTTCCACAATCCCCATTACTCTGTACTGTTGATCCCAAGTATTTAAACTCATCCACCTTTGCCAACTCTACTCCCTGCATCCTCACCATTCCACTCACCTCCCTCTCATTTACACACATGTATTCTGTCTTGTTCCTACTGACATTCATTCCTCTCCTCTCTAGAGCATATCTCCACCTCTCCAGGGTCTCCTCAACCTGCTCCCTACTATCGCTACAGATCACAATGTCATCAGCGAACATCATAGTCCACGGAGACTCCTGTCTAATCTCGTCTGTCAACCTGTCCATCACCATTGCAGATAAGAAAGGGCTCAGAGCCAATCCCTGATGTAATCCCACCTCCAACTTGAATGCATCCATCACTCCTACCGCAGACCTCACCACTGTCACACTTCCCTCGTACATATCCTGTACAACTCTTATGTACTTTTCTGCCACTCCCGACTTCCTCATACAATACCACAGCTCCTCTCGAGGCACCCTGTCATATGCTTTCTCCAGGTCCACAAAGACGCAATGCAACTCCTTCTGGCCTTCTCTAAACTTCTCCATCAACATCCTCAGAGCAAACATTGCATCTGTGGTGCTCTTTCTTGGCATGAAACCATACTGCTGCTGAGTACGTTTCCATCTTTATCCTTTATTACCCTAACCTGCTGCACATCTTTCCCAGCTCGGTCTCTCTGTCCAGCTAATCAATACAGGTCCTTTTCTCCCTCCTTAGTGTCCAGCCTCTCATACAACTCATCATACGCCTTTTCTTTAGCCTTCACCACCTCTCTCTTCACCTTGCGCCTTATCTCCTTGTAATCTTGTCTACTTTCTGCATCTCTCTGACTATCCCACTTCTTCTTTGCCATCCTCTTCCTCTGTATACTCTCCTGTATTTCCTCATTCCACCACCAGGTTTCCTTTTCCTCCTTCAGATCAACTCTTCTGCATAGGATATAATCTACCTGTTTGCATCTTCCTCCACTCTTGTACGTCACCCTATGTTCCTCCCTCTTCTTAAAACACGTATTCACCACAGCCATGTCCATCCTTTTGGCAAAATCCACTATGCTCTGACCTTCATTCCTCTCCTTGACACAATACTTACCCATCACCTCCTCGTCTCCACTGTTCCCTTCACCAACATGTCCATTGAAATCTGCTCCAATCACCACTTTCTGTCCCTAGGGTACACTGTTCATCACTTCATCCAACTCACTCTAAAAATCTTCTTTCTCATCCATTGCACCCCCCACTTGCGGTGCATATGCAGTAACAACATTCATCATCACACCTCCAATTTCCAGCTTCATAATCATTACTCTGCCTGACACTCTTTTCACCTCCAAAACACTCTTGACATACTGTTCCTTCAGAATAACTCCTACCCCATTTCTCCTCCCATCCACACCATAATAGAACAATTTGAATCCACCTCCAATCCACCTTGCCTTACTCCCCTTCCATTTAGTCTCTTGCACGCACACTATATCAACCTTCCTTCTCTCCATCATATCTGCTAACTCTCTCCCCTTACCAGTCATACTGCCAATATTCAAAGTTCCTACCCTCAATTCCACTCTCTTTACTTTCCTCCTCTCCTCCTGCCTCCGGACATGTCTCCCACCTCTTCTTCTTCGGCCAACAGTAGCCCAATTTCCACCAGCACCCTCTTGGCTAACAGTACTGGTGGCGGTCGTTGTTAACCTGGGGCTTGACCGATCCGGTATGGAAATTTGTATTGTTGTCCGCATATTGATTTGGCAAAGTTTTACATCGGATGCCCTTCCTGAAGTAACCCTCCTCATTTATCTGGGCTTGGGACTGGCACGAAGTAACACACTGGTTTGTGCATCCCCTGTAGCTGGGTTACTTAGAAACTTAGAAATGTAATAATAAATGTTAAAAAAACATAATTCCTGTAAATTTGATAACATTAAATTTGGTGAAGAATGTCTTATGATTTCTTTGGGACTTTACACTTAAAACTTGACACTGATTCGAGACTTGCTTGCCTTGACTTGAGATTTCACTCGAGACTTGTCCATCTCGACTTGGGACTTGAACTGGACTTGGGAGTAAACACTTAAAACTTACTTAGTTGTTAGTTTAGAAACAGTTATTTGTTCTCTTGCAATCAGTGTACTGTTAGCAGTATAGCCTATGGGCACTCCAGCCACAGGGGATGCAAAAACCAGTGTGTTTCTTCATGCTGGTCCCAAGGCTGGATAAATGGGGAGAGTTACATCAGGAAGGGCATTTGGTGTAAAATTTTTCCAGATTGATATGCGGACAACATACAGCTTTCCATACCAGCTCGGTCGAGGCCCGGGTTATCAACAGCTACCACCAGTACTGTTAGCTAACAGGGTGCTGGCGGAAATTGGGCTACTGTTGGCCGAAGTAGGAGAAGAAGAGTGGGGGAAGATGGGAAGAGTACAAGGAGGTAAGGTGTAATGTGAACAGAGAGGTGACGAAGGCTAAAGAAAAGGCATATGATGAGTTATATGAGAGGCTGGACACTAAGGAGGGAGAAAAGGACCTGTACCGATTGGCTAGACAGAGGGACAGTGCTGAGAAAGATGTGTAGCAGGTTAGTGTTATAAAGGATAAAGATGGACGTACTCACAAGTGAGGACAGTGTGTTTAACAAATGGAAAGAGTACTTTGAGTGGCTGATGAATGAAGAAAATGAGAGAGGGAGAAAGTTGTATGATGTAGCGATACAGAATCAGAAAATGCAATGGATTAGTAAGGAGGAAGTAAGGACAGCTATGAACAGGATGAAGAATGGAAAGGCCGTTGGTCCAGATGACATACCTGTGGAAGCATGGATGTGTTTAGGAGAGATGGTAGTGGAGTTTTTAACCAGATTGTTTAATGGAATCTTGGAAAGTGAGAGGATGCCTGAGGAATGTAGAAGAAGTGTACTGATACCGATTTTTAAGAATAAGAGGGATGTGCAGAGCTGTAGTAGCAACAGGGGGATAAAATTGATGAGCCACAGCATAAACTTATGGGAAATATTAAGTTATGGTGATAATTAGTAAGCATTAGTATGGTTTCAAGCCAGGAATGAGCACCAGAGATGTGATGTTTGCTTTGAGGGTGCTGATGGTGTCTATATGGACCTGGAGAAAGCATATGACAGGGTGCCTTGAGAGGAGTTGTGGTATTATATGAGAAAGTTGGTAGTGGCAGAGGAGTATGTAAGAGTTCTACAGGATATGTACAAGGGAATTGTGACAGTGGTGAGGTCGGCGGTAGGAGTGATGGATGCATGCAGATGGGATTACATCAGGGATCATTTCTGAACCCTTTTTTATTTGCAATGGTGATGGACAGGTTGACAGGCAAGATTAGATAGGAGTCCCCATGGACTATGATGTTTGCTGATGACACTGTGACCTATATCGAGAGTAGGGAGCAGTTTGAGGAGATCCTGGAGAGGTGGATATATGCTGTAGAGAGGACAGGAGAGGAATGAAGAATAGTGGGAACAAGACAGAATACATGTGTGTAAATGAGTGGGAGGTCAGTGAAATGGTAAGGATGCAGGGAGTATAGTTTGCGCTAGGTAGATGACTGTAAATATTTGGGATCAACAGTACAGAATAACGGAGATTGTGGAAGAGTGTGCAGGCAGGGTGGAATGAGTGTAGAAGAGTGTCAGCAGTAATTTGTGACAGAAGGGTAGCAGCAAGAGTGAAAGGGAAGGTCTAGAGCAGTGGTTCTCAACCCGTGGGCCACGGACCAATGGTGGGCCGTGCTAAAGTCTTAAATCAGTACCAAAATTAGACAAAAAGTCAGAGGAAACAAGAAAATAATCCGCATTTTTTACACATTGTTAGCGGCAGAACGTATGTACGGATGCAAGCTGCAGGATTTTAGGGCTTAGAGACGCTTTGCTTAATTTAGTTATTTTAGTACTTTAGTTCTGAATTCACCGGTCGTGCAAAAAATGAATTAGCGGAGCTGTCTAGCGATCGCACATTACAAACCAAATTTGACGATCCTGCTACGGATATCTCTTCCTTTTGGTGCATAGTTTTGCTTGAATATCCGTTGTTGTCAGCACTAGCGATGAAAGTTCTTATACCTTTTTCAACAACTTATTTGAGCGGGGTTTCATTTTCTGCATTGACTGCCATGAAAACAAAATATCGGTCAAGAATGAACGTGGAGGATGATCTTCGAGTGTGTTTATCAAAAATTTCAGCCAGAATTGACATGCTATGTAAGCCCAAACAGCATCATCTTTGACAACTTTACTAACGTAAATGTAAAATAAAATAAACCAGATAATGATTATCGTTGTCTCTCTATTTATTATTGTATTTGTGTAGCAAGCAATGAGCAACTAAACATGTAAAGAAAAAATTACATAATACTGTATATTAGTTATATTTACCCTCAATTACTAAACGCATGAGCAATAAATTATATGCCAGCAAAGGCTAACATGTGGGCCGCAAAAATGTTTGAATTGTTAATGTGGGCCTTGCATAAACAGGGCCTGAGAACCACTGGTCTAGAGGACAGTAGTGAGACCAGCTACGTTATATGGGTTGGAGACAGTGGCACTGACCAAAAACCAGGAGACACAGCTGGAGATGGCAGAATTAAACATGTTAAGATTTGCATTGGGTGTGACAAGGATGGACAGGAGGATCAGCTCAGGTTGTATGTTTTAGAGACAAAGTCAGAGAGGTGAGATTGCGTTGGTTTGGGCATGTGCAGAGGAGAGATGCTGGGTATATTGGGAAAAGGTTGCTAAGGATAAAGCTGTCAGGAAAGAGGAAAAGAGGAAGGCCTAAGAAAAGGTTTATGGATGTGGGAGAGAGGACATGCAGGTGATAGGTGTAACAGAGCAAGATGTAGAGGACAGGAAGATATGGAAAATGATAATGCGCTGTGGCAACCCCTAACGAGAGCAGCCGAAAGAAGAAGAAGCAGTATAGCCTATGTGCAATAGTGTGCATACAAAAACATCAGGCTTCCTCAGTTATGGATGTGAATTAAGTTACTTTGTAAAAGTAACATAATTCTGTATCATCTAATGCAGCAGCATCTGATGAGAATTCTTTGCTCAAAAACAGTGATGATCAAATGTTTTTATGTTGTCCAGCACAAGTATACTTACTTCATGTCTTGAACAAGCACTAGAATTCTGCAGTTGTCTTTCAATTACCCATTAGTTAGCCATACACATTAAAAATATATACATTTTTAAATCATACCAAATTCATGTAAACTTATTGTTTATTAACAGCTGTTTGGCAACACCGTGATGAAACCGCTAACTTTCATCAGAGACATGATCTTGAACTTATCAAAGAAGAAAAGAGGAAAGAGATAGAGACTGAAATCAGACAACAGGTGAGAAATTTGTTTACTTATCTTTTTTTCTTTAAGCTGAATACATTATAGTTAAAACAATTTTTTAAAAATTTCTAGTTTACTTTGTAATTTAATGAAGAATTCCTTTAGCCAATCAAAAGATCAACTTCATATTTAAACTTTTTATATTATTCATCGTGTTACATGTGGATATATCTGATTTTTTCAAGCCTTCTAATTATTTATTTTTGAGGAGGGAAATCTTAATTAAAAAAGGAAAAGCATTATACTGTAGTGTGGGATGTCACTTGACCAGTGATGCTGCAACACAGTTATCCTGCTTCATGTATTAATATAGCATTTTAATTTTTCTTTCTTTTTGATATTTCATTACATTAGTTAGAGGAAGAAAATAAGTGAGTGATATGAACAAGCAGCAGAATCCTGATTGAATGATATTCAAAATATAGCAAACACTTCTTTGTACATACATTTTTGTGATAAATTAACAGAGAATGGGTAAAAGTATTGTGAGAAGAATGACCACTGAAACAATATAAAAAGAGTGATCATGGATAAAATTTATTGATAGACAAAGTACCAGTGGAAATTCTAGCTTGATTAGTATAGCAAAGAAGAGGACCACATTTATTTGTCTCATCCATTCTTATGTCTTTTGATTTTGTTTTTCTCTGGACAGTTTGCTATGTAGAAAGATAAATTCAGAAGAGTCAGTGGTCCTATAATGATATATACAATACATGCATACATACGTTGTTCTCTTTTTTTTTCCTTTGAGCAATGGTCACCCTGCCAATGCATTCTAAGCTCATTGAAAACTTCTAATGATTAAAACTAGTTTAATTTAGTTCAGCATTATTACTTTAGTAAGAGTGTTGAAAAAATGCAAACTTGAGTAGGGTTGGGGTCCCACCTACAAATCCGTTTTTAATTGTTGTACTGTGGTACAGTTTGTTGATAGAAAAAAAATGAATAAATGGAAGTAGTGACTCTTAATATGTTTTGAAGATGGAATTGCACTTGATGATGACAGAGGTGTGTTTCCGTTAGTGCTGAATACTCGGCTGAGGCTGACTTCCTGTTCAGGGCATCTTTATAGCCAAAGGACTGGAAGTGGTGGATTTTGGCAGGACTTCAACTGACTTACTCTGTGATAATATGAAAGTTATAAACCTTCCTTGTTCACGTATCTCTCATTTATTTATTTTTTTTAATTCTTTCAGATGCATTATTGCTGACTGCATCTTTTTTATTTTCTGCTGTGTTGGGTTTGTTTAGCTTTAAATAATTGCTTATTTGACAGGTGGATGAGTTAATGAGAGAAGAGCTTAAAAACCTTAAACTGGCCGTAGATAAAGATAAAGGTGGTAGGACGAAAACAAGTAAAAAGGTAAGGTTGGTGTTTTATATATAGAATTAACAGAATTATCATGAATTATGTTCAGATAAACCCCATAGATTATTCTCAAAAGGTATACTAAACATATTACATAAATGCATTGCATATATTTTAACTGACACTTTATTAAATATATGTGAAATTAATCTTTTTTTGTTTGCAAACCTTTAGCTTTCACAGTACTCTAAGTTATCCAACGGAATTCATGAAATGGATATATGGATAACCTGTTTTAGAAGTTAGTTCTTATAAAATTATATATATATATATATATATATATATATATATATATATATATATATATATATATATATATATATATATACTGCTCAAAAAAATTAAAGGAACACTTTTTAATCAGAGTAGAGCATCAAGTCAATGAAACTTCTGGGATATTGATCTGGTCAGTTAAGTAGCAGCGGGTGGTGTTAATCAGTTTCAGCTGCTTTGGTGTTAATAAAATTAAAAACAGGTGCACTAGAGGGGCAACAATGAGAAGACCCCCAAAACAGGAATGGTTTAACAGGTGGAGGCCAATGACATTTTTCCCTCGTCATCTTTTCTGACTGTTTTTTCACTAGTTTTGCATTTGGCTACGGTCAGTGTCACTACTGGTAGCATGAGGTGATACCTAGACCCAATAGAGGTTGCACAGGTAGTCCACCTTCTTCAGGATGGCACATCAATATGTGCCATTGCCAGAAGGTTTGCTGCATCTCCCAGCACAGTGTCAAGGGCATGGAGGAGATTCCAGGAGACAGGCAGTTACTCTAGGAGAGCTGGACAGGTCTTTAGAAAGTCCTTAACCCATCAGCAGGACCGTTATTTGCTCCTTTGGGCAAAGAGGAACAGGATGAGCACTGCCAGAGCTCTACAAAATGACTTCTAGCAGGCCACTGGTGTGAATTTCTCTGACCAAACAATCAGAAACAGACTTCAAGAGGGTGGCCTGAGGGCCCGATCTCCTCTAGTGGGCCCTGTGCTCACTGGCTGGCACCGTGGAGCTCAATTGGCATTTGCCATAGAATACCAGAACTGGCAGGTTCACCCTGAGCACATGTGACAGACGTGAAAGGGTCTGGAGAAGCTGTGGAGAACATTATGCCGCCTGTAACATTGATCAGCATGACCGGTTTGGTGGTGGGTCAGTGATGGTCTGGAGAGGTATATCCATGGAGGGACACACAAACCTCTACAGGCTAGACAATGACACCATGACTATACCATTAGGTATTGGGATGAAATCCTTGGACCCACTGTCAGACCCTATGCTGGTGCATTGCGTCATGTGTTCCTCCTAGTGCACGACAATGCCTGGCCTCATGTGGAGAGAGTATGTAGGCAGATCCTGGAGGATGAAGGAATTGATAATATTGACTGGTGTCCATGCTCGCCTGACCTAAATCCAATAGAACACCTCTGGGACATCATGTTTCTGTCCATCTGACACTGCCAGGTTGTACCTCAGACTGTCCAGGAGCTCAGCGATGCCCTGGTCCAGATCTGGGTGGGGACCCCCCAGGACACCATCCATCATCTCATTAGGAGCATGCCTTGACATTGTCAGGCCAGCATAAAAGCATACAAGTACAATTTTGAGTTGCTGCAATGAAATTTTGGCAAAATGGACTACCCTGCCACATCATTTTTTCATTTGATTTTCGGGGTGTCTTTGAATTCAGCCCTCTGTAGGTTGATATTTTTAATTTCCATCAAACGATGTGGCATCTTTTCGTTCCTAACACATTACCCAGTCCATGTCAGTATAGATATCCAGCATGATTTTTTCCCCCATTGAGATGTGATGTGTTTTCAAAGTGTTCCTTTAATTTTTTTGAATGAACTACCAGGTTCATTCCTGATCTAAAATGACATAAAAACTCAAATACGAGAAGCCCAAAGTTCTCAATCCGCCGTCTCTTTGTTTCCCCCTCATTTTCATGGTGTTTGCAAAGTCCATTGTATTGTCCATCCCACATATCTCTCACAGTACTAGTCACTTTAAAAATGTGTCCCCATAAATTGAACACATAAACCTTAGAAAAATGTAACTAAGTTAAAGAAACATGTTTTAAAAGGTAAGGTTTTAATTTATAAAATGTGTTATAGCATTATGTCTATATATGGCTGTGATGTACATTCATTTAAAATATTTATTTTTAAATGTTTAGCAAAAGAAAAAGAAGGGTGGAAAGAGTGGAAAGAAAAAAAAGAAAGAGAAAGATTTGACCAGTGATAGGTGAGTAAAGTCTAGATTTATTTATTTCATTAGCAGCAAGTGTGTTCTAATATGTCAAGTCTGTTGTGCAATATAAAGCATATATGTAAATTATAAATTGTGTCTGGAAACACATGGCACAGGTAGAATCAATGGATTTTACACAATGCAAAATAAATGTCTTTCCCCAGGTGACCAAGGTGTTTTTTTAATGAAAACTGCACATTATTTTTATTATATTTTCAGGCATCAGTAAAGTATAATACGTTTACCAACTGGAGCAGTGCTACTGTTAGGCAAGATGTATCAGATTACTTGCCCACCCAATCAAAAATGAGAGAGGTAGAAGATATCTTGCCTATTTTCTGATTGGTTTGAAAATGACACAGTCTAGAAGACATTTGGTTTGTCAGAACGTTGGTGAATTTTATTAGTTGGACCATCAACATTCAGCATTTTTTTGTCTACCTGCAACCAAGCATAATTATACCTTAATTCTTAAGGTATTTGACAATGTTGTCCAACAAATATCTTCTTTTCATCAACTGTGTGAGGTTTACATTGTATTTATATACATTACTTTAAAAACTGCTGGATAACATTAATGTAAGTGTAATGCTATGTATCGTTATCTAGTACACCAAAGCTCAATTAAAAATTTACAGACAGTGCTCCCAAAAGCACAAAAGCTGAGGGTCAATCTGATCATAGTAGTAATCCTAATGAACAGCCCTTTGTTCAGAAACCCCTTCTGTTACAAAGTGAAAATGATTAAGCTAATATCTCTTGTATTGCCAGCTCATCTGTTGAGAAAGGTAACACTGATGATCTAAACATAGATACACCACGTCAACCCATCTTTAAAACTTAACCTAAGTGAGTATTTGGTGTATATGTTAGGTTACTCAGCTCAACCTGGCACAAGTCCTGACCTTGGCTGGAATATTCAGTTAAGTGGGATGCAAGTTTTTGTTTTCCTTGCTAGACTTTTGGCATTATGAAAGATTTGGACACATTCACAATCATGGCTTTACAAACTGGAAGATGGCACTAGAACATAAGAGAAGGTTTCAGAAACATGGTAATAGTCAGTGCCATATACAGAGTACAGCAGTCATAAACAGGTGATACTATTTCCTTTTTACTTGGGCAAAATCAACTAGAAAGTATTGGTTAAGTTAAGCAGTTTTTATATGTAAATTAACTTCAATTTTTGGGACACCATGATGGGAGTAAAAATAATATAGATGATGTATCTACTGGACCTTTTATTCAGCTTTTTAAATACACTATGTTTAAAGATTCTAAACTCACAGATATTAATGAAAGCATTCAACAAAATACAAAGTACACATCCAAAGACACGCTGAGAAAATTATTGCATGCTAGCAAATATGGTGTTAAACCATATTAAATCCAGTTATGATAATGCAGACTCATGTGGGTTTTGCATTAAATGATTAAATGTGATGGAACAAGAGACAGGTGTAATGTGGAACATCTACCTGTCGTGATTAGATTTGTCAGCAATTCTGTGCCTGAAGAGCACTTAATTTATGTACTTAACCTAAATAAATTCCATGCAGAATCCCTGCTAACACAAACCTCCAACAATTCAGTCCATGTTAGTATAGCACTGAAAACATTTTTAGTCAGTCTACGATGGTGCTGCAGCCACGAGTGGATTAAAGGTTGTGGTACAAGTTCTTCTGCAGAAAAAGCTTGCTAGAAAAATTCTATACATACTGTACATTGTTACAGCCACCAGTTGCACTTGGCAGTTGTTCATGCTAATTTTTTAACTGTCTTGCCCCCTACACAGACACTACATTTCATAGCATTATGATATCCTAATACTGAAAAAACTGTTAGACATTTGACAGACTAGTAAACATGCTACTACATAAAACTTACATCTCTGCATTGTCTCTATGTAAAAACTGGAAACATGCTTGATACAAAAAATTTATATGGAGTGGACTTCCTTTGAATTCCAAGTACAATTATTGTATAGACTACTCAATCTGCTAAATAAGGAAGAGAGATTAATTTTAAAATGTTTCAAACAAGCAATATGTAAATGCTTACATGGAATAAAAAGTAATTAATATATTTTAAAATATATGGAAACAATCTGACTTATTTGCTTTCCTCCTTCTTAAAATAACAACTAATATTGAGAAGTTCAAGGCTCTAAGGTCCCAGAGTTTAACAGTTTATTCATTTGATTTCCTAAAATGATTTGCTAAAAAATTGTTCGCCTAATCTATGAATGATTCAACTAGTTGGGCACTCTTTAAACAATGTTTATGTCAGTCCTTAGAAGATCAAAAAAAAAAAAAGTTAGTTTTTCGACCAGTTAAAATAGAGCATTGAACTATACTTACTGCTTTGAAATAAGCACTTTTGTCCACAATTGCTCTTTATTGATCTATTACCCTCTATGTTCAAATGTGACGTCTTCTTCAAAATGTTTTCTTTCTCAGTAAATTGTCTATCAAATGTTCACTAGTCATTTTTCCTACCTGAAATTGCATCCTTCATACAATATGTATAAAATAAATGAAAAGAATACATTTGCAATAACATACTGTACTTTAGAGACTGCATATTTTAATAAATATTTTACAGTATTATATATTTTTAGCCAGGTGAAGTCTGCTTACATTTTCCACAGAAGCTATATTGTATATTAAAAAAGTGTTCTTATAATTTGAAACAATTTTACTATTTCAGTCAATGCTTGTGTTGCAGAACTATTGAATCTTTGTACCAGGAGCTGGTGGAGCAGGGGATACTTAAGCAAGCTAATAATGTAACTTTAAAAGATTATTTGGGTAAGCATCATTTAACTTATTTACTATCAGTGTTGTCTAGTAAATCAAAAATCAATGACATTAATAAAACAAGATAAATAGCAAAAATAAGCAAATTTTTCATACTAGACTACAAATAATTTTGAAAGCCTAAAAAGCTTAATTATACCTAAAATGCAGAATATCATTCTCTGACCTTTTATAATAATAGGGAAGGCAAAATGGAAAGTTATTTTAAAATATTTTAGATAAAACATTTAAATAATTACAGTGCTACATGATCATTCAAAAGTGAATTACATTTTGTATGACACATGGCAGTAAGGCAGAAGACAATTATAGGGGTTTCTCAGGTCATAATCAGCAATGCTGTACCAACTCCACAATACAGAAATTGTATTTGTATATATTTAAAGTATGGTATGCTGTGTTAAATATGGGACTGTATCTATAACCAGGAATGCCCTTCAGAATGACAACATACAACCAGAGTTTCTCTCTAGAGAGATAATTGACCTCTAAGGGTTTGCAGGAAGCAACACAGTGTTTGCTGTTGGGAAGGTTTTGTGCTGTTTGCTGGATTTCGTTCAGATGAAAGAAAATCAGTTTTTAATGGATTATAAACACTACAATTAACATCCCAAGTGGTTTGATGAGATAGATATAGCATACCTACAAATTTCTGCTGGAACTGAAACACTGATTTACCTAATCAAGGATATTCTGGCAGGATAGTTTGTAATTTATTTAGAGGCAGTTAATCACTGCTTGTCCGCTATTACAAACTCTGTACTGTTTAATGAATTGCAGGCAACAGAGCTTAACATTAATTTCTTTTTACTAGAACAATTAATGGACTAAGTTTACTTGTTATGACAACAGTGATTTGTGTCATTAGAGGTTGTGTATGCAATTCTGACAACACAACATTGTGACATTGATAGGTTTTGTATTGAATATCATGTTGTTATTCTTTCTTCAATGTGTGTAAAATGTAGTTTTGTTGAAGAATGGTTTATTTTTGTCCAATGCACTTAAACATAAAATAAAGAATCATATTAAAGTGTATTATGTGAAATTGAGAGGTACCCTGAGGTATAACTCCTATATAACATGATATTCTCCTGTACATCAAATGTAATTAACATGTTAATAGGTTTTATGCCAAACTGCACTGCAGGGAATGGACACCTAAGACAGTGGTCTGCTATTTATGGAGTTTTTTTTAAATATTATTACTATTCAATTTCTGTATTGCATAAATTCTGGTGAAATTTCTGAAAAGTATATAAAACTAAGTCTTTGTCAATATCAGAGCCTTTTTACACCCTGTTACAGTTTGAAGAAGAGGCGGCACCTAGAAGACCTTCAACATATGTGGAAGCGAGGACAGGAGTGATAGTTCGTTACATACTGTATAAGCTTTAAAGCTAGACCAGTCAACCTCTCATTGTCTCTGTTTAATATCCTAACAAACACATTGTATGTCATTCTGGCATCTACACCAACCTTCTAGATTATGACAGCAGAGCAGTGTGGAAAATTACATGAAAGTTTATGAACTGAATTGATAACTAAGCTCAGAAAGAACTGAAAGAAATGGTAAACTGAACAGGGATATGAGTATCATAAGGTATTATCAAATAATAACTTTGATGTAAATCTTTATGTCAACTTATGAAAAATGGCAAATATGGAGAATAAAATGAGAAAAACTGATAATCAAACGAAAGTTTTTGGTGCTTCCTGTCAGGATGTGATGCATATACTCATGGCCCACATCAAATAAACTGAATTTAGAAGCTGAATGCAAAACAGTCCCTAATAAATTTGTGGTGTCTAAATACAGACCTAAAAGGGAAAAAACGTCAAAATTGTGGGATTACTTGTAACAATAGAATCCAGCAATTAAATGAAATTTTCTACTTGTCTGCTCAAAAATTGATATCCTCAAAATTTTATAGTTAGGTCCACAAACTATAGATTTACACCTCTCCAGATGAAACTGAATAAATGTCAAAGAAACAATGATTCCCACAATCTTTAACACATACATAAGTTATACAAAGGCGCAGGAACAAGATCTGGAGAATGGAAAGAGGAAAGCTAGCATTATGAAAGAACCTGATTAAACATTACATACTTATGTTTAATATAAAGTTTCCTGATTGTTGTTTTGTTTCTTTTTTGTTTTTAAATTTAGTGATAAATGGATGAGAGATGTAATTTTTCAGTAAAAACCTGCATACAGAAGATCAAAATTGACCTTTATAGGGAAAGATGGGAAAGGCCTTGAAAGTGGTTGGAAAATAGATATACAAAATTAGTCTAATTTGCACTCTGGGGAGCTTGCAAAGTCAAATGTGTCTTTGTTGAAACAGGAATACAAACCTAAAACTCTAAAGGTTGGCACTTAAGTGCTAAACATGGTGCAACCCTTCCTCCAACATTTGCTAAATAAATTGAAGCTTTGATGCATTTTTAACTTAATTATAGATTAAGACATTTATACGCAATATTGTCAGAACAAATTTGTTTTGTGCTTTCATATCTATAGATAGATAGATAGATAGATAGATAGATAGATAGATAGATAGATAGATAGATAGATAGATAGATAGATAGATAGATAGATAGATAGATAGATAGATAGATAATTGATCCTGAGGGAAATTTAAGTATCAGTAGCCAAGAATTATACCAAGTTAGATACAAATATTTAAGTACACACTATACAAGTAACACTAAGTACAGGCTGTGAAATGCAATCTCAGTAACTGAAAAAGGTTATACAGTGATGACAAAGTAATTAGATATCAGACGTAGTGCATAGCTAATATAGCTTAATGAGGTAGTCCCCACAAGAGCAGAGAAGGAACATCAGTCCCAGAACCCACCTCCCCCACCCCTTGTTGGGAAGAGTTAGAGTCTAAAGGGTCTGGGGACAAAAAATTTCTTGTATCTGTCAATATAGTAGTTCTGTAATATCAACCTACTACTAAACAAACCCCTCTGCTTAATTATGGTGGTTTTGTAGTGGGTGATGTTCATTGCTCATAATACATAGCAGCTTACATATTGTCTTCTTCTCTGCCACTGTCACCAGAGACTTCATTTCATTGCCTACCACAGATCCGGCTCGCCTTATCAGCTTGTCAATATAATCAGCATCTTCTTTAAGCTACCTCCCTAGCACACTGCAGCATAAAAGATAACATTGGCAACTACTGACTGATAAAACATCTACAGGAGTTTCTTACATATGTTACAGGAGCCCAGCCTCCTCAGAAAATAGAGCCGGCTTTGCTCCTTCCTGTACAGCAGGGTTCTTCAGCTAGTTTCTTTTGTGCGCCATGATTACTATAAATGTTAAATGTTAGGAGGGCCAAGCATAATTCTTGGCTCTCAGCATTCACATGTGAACGAGATGAACAACACTAAATATAACACTGTATCACTGGGTGTTTATTGACATTAATATTTGTTATTATTATTATTTTTTTTAATTGATTTGAATTACCCAACCTAAAAAAAAAACCTCACAAATCTACGTTGGAATGCCATTTAACAATGGTCTGGACTATCATTTCTTTGACTGAGCTTCTCACCCTATCTTTAAGGGAAAGCCCAGACACCCTGCGGAGGAAACTCATTTCAGCCGCTTGTATTCGCGATCTCGTTCTTTCGGTCACTACCCATAGCTCATGACCATAGGTGAGGGTAGGAACATAGATCGACTGGTAAATTGAGAGCTTCGCCTTGCGGCTCAGCTCCTTTTTCACCACGACAGACCGATGCAATGCCCGCATTACTGCGGATGCCGCACCGATCCGCCTGTCGATCTCACGCTCCATTCTTCCCTCACTCGTGAACAAGACCCCGAGATACTTGAACTCCTCCACTTGGGGCAGGATCTCGCTACCAACCCTGAGAGGGCACTCCACCCTTTTCCGGCTGAGGACCATGGTCTCGGATTTGGAGGTGCTGATTCTCATCCCAGCCGCTTCACACTCGGCTGCGAACCGATCCAGAGAGAGCTGAAGATCACGGCCTGATGAAGCAAACAGGACAACATCATCTGCAAAAAGCAGTGACCCAATCCTGAGCCCACCAAACCGGACCCCCTCAACACCCTGGCTGCGCCTAGAAATTCTGTCCATAAAAGTTATGAACAGAATCGGTGACAAAGGGCAGCCCTGGCGGAGTCCCAACTCTCACTGGAAACGGGTTCGACTTACTGCCGGCAATGCGGACCAAGCTCTGGCACCGATCGTACAGGGACTGAACAGCCCTTATCAGGGGGGCCGGTACCCCATACTCTCGGAGTACCCCCCACAGGATTCCCCGAGGGACACGGTCGAATGCCTTTTCTAAGTCCACAAAACACATGTAGACTGGTTGGGCAAACTCCCATGCACCCTCCAGGACCCTGCTAAGGGTATAGGTAACCAGTGTAGTGACATCAAAACTGGAGAAATGTGCTCGGATTTTCTTTTCCTGGTAAGGATTCTAGCAGCTGCATTCTGCACTAGTTGCAAACAATTTATGTCTTTTTTGGGTAGTCCTGAGAGGAGTGCGTTACAGTAATCTAGTCGACTGAAAACAAACGCGTGAACTAATTTCTCCGCATCTTTCAATGATATAAGAGGTCTAACTTTTGCTATGTTTCTTAAGTGGAAAAAATGCTGTCCTAGTGATCTGATTAATATGCGATTTAAAATTTAGATTACAGTCAACGGTTACCCCTAAGCTTTTTACTTCCGTCTTGACTTTTAATCCTAATGCATCCAGTTTATTTCTAATAGCCTCATTGTATCCATTATTGCCAATCACTAAGATTTCGGTTTTCTCTTTATTTAATTTGAGAAAGTTACTATTCATCCATTCTGAGATACAAGTTAGACATTGTGTTAGTGAATCAAGAGATTCAGGGTCATCAGGTACAATTGATGAATACAGCTGTGTGTCATCAGCATAGCTGTGGTAGCTCACGTTGTGCCCTGAGATAATCTGACCTAACGGAAGCATGTAGATTGAGAAGAGCAGCGGACCCAGGATAGAGCTTTGTGGAACACCATATTGGATATCATGTGTCTTTGAATTATAATTACCACAACTAACAAAGAATTTTCTCCCTGCCAGGTAGGATTTAAACCAATTTAAGACGCTGCCAGAGAGGCCCACCCATTGACTAAGGCGATTTCTAAGAATATTATGATCAATGGTGTCAAATGCGGCACTCAGATCTAAGAGGATGAGAACAGATAAATGACCTCTGTCTGCATTTACCCGCAAATCATTTACTACATTAACGAGTGCAGTTTCTGTGCTGTGATTTGTTCTAAAACCTGACTGAAATTTATCAAGAATAGCATGTTTATTGAGGTGCTCATTTAACTGCATAATGACTGCCTTCTCTAGAATTTTACTTAAGAAAGGCAGGTTAGAGATAAGTCTATAATTTTCAAGAGCAGAGGGGTCGAGATTATTTTTCTTAAGTAGGGGTTTAACTACAGCAGTCTTAAGACAGTCTGGGAAGACCCCCGTACCTAATGACAAATTTACTATGTCAAGAACATTATCAATTAGCACGCCCGATACTTCTTTGAAAAAATTTGTTGGTATTGGGTCAAGGGCACAGGTGGAGAGTTTCATTTGAGAAATTATTTTATGTAAATCAGGTAAATCTATCCTAGTGAAAGAGTTTAGTTTGTTTATAACGGAATACTGGGGTTTAGGAGGATCCTTAGTGTTGGGGAGATATACTATGTTATTTCTAATATCATTAATTTTTTGATTGAAAAATACAGCGATAGCCTCACAGGTTTTACTGGAAGTACTTAGGAGGCATTCCTTTGAGTTACCTGGGTTTAACAGACGATCAATCGTCGAAAATAAGATTCTGGGATTACTAGCATTGTTATTTATAATCTTCGAGAAATAGCAGCACCTCTCAAGACGGACTGTGTTATTGTATTCTGTTATTTTAACTTTTAATATTTCATAGTGGATAGTTAGTTTAGTCTTCCTCCATTTACGCTCAGCTCTACGGCATGTTCTCTTTAAATCAGAAACATCCGAGTTAACCTCTGTTATAGCACGTCTTTATTTAAAAACAGCAGTGTCAGATTGGGGGGAGCGTGAAAGCGACTGAGAAAATAAAACTATGTTTTTATTGTATAATAGTAACAATAAGAGCATCTCACTACTCAAAACGTTTATTTTGTGACACGATTTGAAATTGAAAAAAATTAAATTTTTACTTAAGAGAATCTGTGCCAAACTTTTTAAAAACCTAGCATGATCTAATTATTATCATTTTAGAATAAGCATTCATACTGGGGAAAAGGATTTTCTCCTTTTCTACTCTTAAAAGTTTTACTCTGGCTGTTGGCCTTCCTCTCTTTCTCATGGGTGGGGGTTGAATTGAAGTTTGACTTGCTTCTCTGACAATAATAGTAATATGAGTATACATAATATATATATATATATATATATATATATATATATATATATATATATATATATATATATATATGTATATGTATATATAGGTATACAGTATAATAATAATACGCTTTTATTTTTTTTTCTTTTCTTGGAACCTCTGTGGTGATTAGCAATTGTTATGCTTTTACCGCATTTTTTTAAAATCTGAGCTAAGATTTTAACCACTGTCAGTATATCAGTTTAACATTTAATTCACCTTAGACAGGCACTGTGCATCTTTTTTGTCTTTTTCCATTTGGAAATGTATTAGTTAGTAAAGTGATTGTACGATTCAACAATGAAGATGTGAAATTAGTTGTAAAGCTGAATTCTAAAACATAATTTCTTTTATAACAGGTGAAGGTTAATTGTGATCAATCAATACATTTTGTAAGTTGGAATTTTAAAGGTTTCAATCAGGAATTTAAGAGAAAAAAAGTATTCTAACATCTTCCATCTTTAACAAATAAAGATCAGTTTTATCCGATTTTTTTATTCTGTGATAGAAAAATCAGAGATATGGGAATTTCAGTCCATCACACAAACAAATCCATTTGTAGCAACAGGGAGACTTTCAGGGAGATATTTGTGGAGCCTATATAAATCTAAATTAATCTAAATTAATTCTGGTTAACATATATGCAGCATGTATGCAGAACAGTATTTTTTTGTATCAGCACACTGTTTTGCAAAAAATGTTATCAGTAATAATCTACTACTCTATGTTAAATCTTACAAATACGATGCTATTGCCATCTCTAAACATTCCCCTCCTATTTTGGAGCTCAAATTGTTATCCCCATAAACTCATCTCACAACTGGCAACTTCACCCATTCTAGTTAGCGGATGAGGATTTTATAAAATTCATTGCCAAAAATTTTGCATCAGAGACCAATGTTTCCCCAGAGTTTTCTACAGGAACACCCTGATAAACCCTGAAGGCAGTTTTTAGAAGGCAAATTATCTTGCATGTTTTATTTAAAACTAAATTTCATACTAGAAAGTCATCTGGTACAGAGATTTCCAGGATTGGTCATGTACAGTATGTGCTTTTTCACATGAGGCACTCTATATGAAAAGGTTGGCTTTTCAATCATAATTTAATATTTTTACTACAACAGAAGCAGAATACGTTATTTTTAAGTTACATCAATAAAGGTTTAGCTCAACAAATACATAATGTGATAATTCACAATGCAATAACAGATTAATAACATAGCAGGAAACATTAATAAGCACAAAGAGATAATTAACATATTTAAAAAATATTATAAATCCTTATGCTCTTCACAATATAAACAAAGCACAGCTCAAGACAAGGATTTTTTTTTTGATAAAATATAAATACCAAAGCTAGATACTTTCTGTGCAAAACAGGTTGATAATCCCAGAATTACAAAATACCATAAACTCACTGCAGAGCAGAAAAGCTCAATCCCAAAATGGCTGTCCAATGGAATTTTAATTAAAATATCTGTACTTTAAATCACAAAATGTATTGTACATTTATAGCAAACAAAATCCACCACCAACTGACAATAATAAGGCCTATGTAAATGAAAGCACAAAATGATTTGAAAATAGTAACTAAAGTGGATACTGTACTACTCCTTATGTTACATACTTATCTGTGCAAAGCTAGTTTACTTCATTTGTAAGTAAAAAAACAGAAATCACTTGTTCCACATTGATTGCAACTAAGGTAGAAAGAAATATTATTAGGTTGTGTGCACGTTTTCTTATTTGTGGAATGCTGGACATCAAAACCACTGTAACTCCAGATCAATTTGTAATGTTAGCCCTGACAAATAAATTAATAGCTTGTATTGAACTGATGTCCCATGTAAAGCTTGTTCCTAACTTTGCACCAAATGCTACCAAGTTAGGCTTCAGTCATCATGACCATGAAATGGCTAAGAGTGGGATTTACAATGCACATATGGATGGAAGAAAATCCATTATGGGCAGTACTGCCTTAAAAGTTTTAGGGGCTTGGATTTGTATAAATTCTGATCCATGCAAAGTCTTTTACATTCCAAAGATAGGTACCTTAGGTTAATTGCCAGCTATGATTCGTTCTAATATCATTAAGGGGTGGTATGGTCATGCAAAGAAAAGGTGTTCTATTCCATATTGATTTATGCTTATGTGCTAAATGCTGCGAGAAGAAACTGTGGCTTCCAGTGTTCGATAATGGAAAATGTGGGTTTGAAAAATGTTGTAGTGGCTAGAAATAAATTAAGCATCCTTAACTTAAAAAAAAATAATAAAGTTTGAAAAGCAAAGAAATAAGTACAATAGTCAAAAAGATAGCACATAATGGATTTTAACCTACCTGTTGTTTTGATTAAGTTGTATTAAATAGCTCTTTTTCATTTTTTTCATTCTTCTTTCTGATTAGGAGAATACAGCTATCTGGGAACAACTTTACGTCAAACTGATATTGAGCCTATGCCATCATTGTCTGATGTACGACAAGTGATATCCCTGAATGCTATTTTACCTTTAGGTATGACATTGCCTAAAACAGATGTACTATTGCGTTTTATTTACAAATTATATATTCAATCAAGTCAGTTGAGGACTGTTTTTCATTTTAAGTCAACTTCTGGAAAGAAGGTTAAAGCAGCATGACATATCCTGTAATTTTAAAACTCATTAACTGAGCAACTGTGGAATTTCTTTAACAAAAGTCATTGCAAAAAAAATTAGCAGTCTCCAAAAATCATAATAAGCCAACATTATTAGATGTGATTCAAGATTTTAGCTAAAATTTTGGAAATGCAAATAGCTGAACTAAATAGAAAAAATGCTTCCATCCCTTCTTCTGTTAATGTATTCCAGTAAAGGCTTATATTAACCTGGACATCTCTCAAACATACACAAAGCCTGTAATTATTTTTTCCTAAAACTGAGTGTGCTCTGGCAGTTTAGGTAATTAATTGGCTAAAAGTTTTTTTCCCATTCTAATGTAAATATTAAGGAATAATCTTAGTATATTTATAAAAAACAAAAGAAGTCCTCCGTACCTGATCTACCTAACAAATTGACTTTCACTGGCCACTGTGTTCAAAAGAATGATTGTGCTCTTTCTTTTCATCTTTATAAACTATTTTCTTTGTTTATATTTAACTTTTGTTTTGATTCATCTCCAGTTCATTTCTCTACTCTGTAATCATTTTTGTCTTTCCTTCAAGGTCTCATTTTTCGTTACAGACTAGGACTCTACCATATTATCTATCTATCTATTACACAATGCTTGAAATAGCTGTTTGAAACAGCAGTCTTTCATCTCTTATATATATATAGAGTTGGTGACCCCTGACTTTTTAGATCAGCCAGCACAACCATCTCCTAATATTTTTTTCTTTCAGTCTTCTGGAGTTTTTTAATTAAAATGTTTAAGTCTTAATTATATATTGAGTTATATTTTCTTTTACTAATTGTTTTGAATGCCTTTTCACAGGTTCTGCATGTGTTCATGAAAATGCACCTCTTGTAAAGTCCATCCTTTTAGTAGGTCCCAAAGGAGTTGGCAAAAAAATGTTGGTCCATGTTATCTGTACTGAAACAGGGGCAAACCTTTTTGATCTATCCCCTCTGAATATTGCTGGCAAATACACGGGAAAGAGTGGTCTACAAATGATGCTCCACATGGTGTTCAAGGTAAAGGCCTTATCAAGCATTTGCCTACTTTTCAAAAATGTATTATATCCTTTTTATTACCAGTGCCTAATTATTAAATTATATATATATTATATATATACACATACACATATATATACACATATACATACATATATATATATACACACATATATATATACATATATATATATATATATATATATATATATATATATATATATATATATATACATACACACACACACATATATATATATACACATATATACATATACATATATATATATATATATATATATATATATATATATATATATATACATATACATATATATATATAGGGCGGCACGGTGGCGCAGTGGGTAGCGCTGCTGCCTCGCAGTTGGGAGATCTGGGGGCCTGGGTTCGCTTCCCGGGTCCTCCCTGCGTGGAGTTTGCATGTTCTCCCCGTGTCTGCGTGGGTTTCCTCCGGGCGCTCCGGTTTCCTCCCACAGTCCAAAGACATGCAGGTTAGGTGGATTGGCAATTCTAAATTGGCCCTAGTGTGTGCTTGGTGTGTGGGTGTGTTTGTGTGTGTCCTGCGGTGGGTTGGCACCCTGCCCAGGTTTGATTCCCTGCCTTGTGCCCTGTGTTGGCTGGGATTGGCTCCAGCAGACCCCCGTGACCCTGTGTTCGGATTCAGCGGGTTGGAAAATGGATGGATGGATGGAATATATATATATATATCCATCCATCCATCCATTTTCCAACCCGCTGAATCTGAACACAGGGTCACGGGGGTCTGCTGGAGCCAATCCCAGCCAACACAGGGCACAAGGCAGGGAACCAATCCTGGGCAGGGTGCCAACCCACCGCAGGAAACACACAAACACACCCACACACCAAGCACACACTAGGGCCAATTTAGAATCGCCAATCCACCTAACCGGCATGTCTTTGGACTGTGGGAGGAAACCGGAGCGCCCGGAGGAAACCCACACAGACACGGGGAGAACATGCAAACTCCACACAGGGCGGACCCGGGAAGCGAACCCGGGTCCCCAGATCTCCCAACTGCGAGGCAGCAGCGCTACCCACTGCGCCACCGTGCCGCCCACTATATATATATATATATATATATATATATATATACATATATATATACATATATATATATATATATATATATATATATATATATATATATATATATATATATATATATATATATATATATATATATATATACACATATACATATATATATATACATATACATATACGAGGGGGGACCCAAAAATAACCGGAATTTTGTTGTTGTTAGGTTGGTACTTGTAGTACGTGGTTGGGCCGCTAGGGCGATCTAGTTACACTCCTCACATGTCAGTCTGCCAAGTGCCATCAGTCTGGAAGGTTGTGCTTGTGTTCAGTGAATTTTTTTGTAAAAGTAGGTTGTGCAACAGTGTGAGAAGGAAACGCCCTGATTTGTGGGAGTCGGGCAATTGGTTCTTTCATCATGACAACGCTCCATCTCACACTGCTCTCAGCATTCGCCAATTTTTGGCAAGAAACGGTATGACAACCCTGAACCACCCACCCTACTCACCGGATTTAGCTCTGTGTGATTTCTTTTTGTTCCCTCGGATGAAAAAAGACTTGAAAGGAAGGCGTTTTGCTGACGTCGAAGAGGTAAAACAAGAAACAACCAGAGCATTAATGGGCATTACTTCAGATGAATTTAAAAAATGTTTCGAACAATGGAACAAACGGTTAGATACGTGTATTTTCGCCAATGGAGAGTACTTTGAAGGAGACTAATTGTAGTTTGTACAGAAAATTAAATTAAACACGTTTTAAAAATATTTCCGGTTATTTCTGGGTCCCCCCTCGTATACAGTAATCCCTCGCTATATCGCGCTTCGCCTTTCGCGGCTTCACTCCATCGTGGATTTTATATGAAGCATATTTAAATATATATCGCGGATTTTTCGCTGCTTCGCGGGTTTCTGCGGACAATGGGTCTTTTAATTTCTGGTACATGCTTCCTCAGTTGGTTTGCCCAGTTGATTTCATACAAGGGACGCTATTGGCAGATGGCTGAGAAGCTACCCAGCTTACATTTCTCTTTCTCTTGCGCTGACTTTCTCTGATCCTGACGTAGGGGGATTGAGCAGGGGGGCTGTTCCCACACCTAGACGATACGGACGCTAGTCTAAAAATGCTGAAAGATTATCTTCACGTTGCTATCTTTTGTGCAGCTGCTTCCTGAAACGACATGCTGCACCGTGCTTCGCATACTTAAAAGCTCGAAGGGCACATATTGATTTTTGCTTGCTTGTTTTTCTCTGTCTGTCTCTCTCTTTCTGTGCTCTTGACGGAGGGGGTGTGAGCTGCCGCCTTCAACAGCTTTGTGCCGCGGTGCTTCGCATACTTAAAAGCCAGTTAGGTCCATAAATATTTGGACAGAGACAACTTTTTTCTAATTTTGGTTCTGTACATTACCACAATGAACTTTAAATGAAACAACTCAGATGCAGTTGAAGTGCAGACTTTCAGCATTAATTCAGTGGGGTGAACAAAACGATTGCATAAAAATGTGAGGCAACTAAAGCATTTTTTTAACACAATCCCTTCATTTCAGGGGCTCAAAAGTAATTGGACAATTGACTGAAAGGCTATTTCATGGGCAGGTGTGGGCAAATCCGTCGTTACGTCATTATCAATTAAGCAGATAAAAGGCCTGGAGTTGATTTGAGGTGTGGTGCTTACATGTGGAAGATTTTTCTGTGAACAGACAACATGCGGTCAAAGGAGCTTTACATGCAGGTGAAAGAAGCCGTCCTTAAGCTGCGAAAACAGAAAAAACCCATCCGAGAAATTGCTACAATATTATGAGTGCCAAAAGGGACTCTGCTCTGTTGTGCCCTTAACCTGCAATTGCTGAGCGCTTTGAGTAGTGAGAAAAGCGCTATATAAATGCAAAGAATTAAAAGAATTATTATTATTAAGGTGTACCTAATAAAGTAGCCAAAGAGTGAGAGTGAGTGTGTGTAAAAATTAAAGGGACACTTTTTAATCGGAGTATAGCATAAAGTCAATTAAATTTCTGGGATATTGATCTAGGCACTTAAGTAGCAGAGGGGGTTGTTAATCAGTTTCAGCTGCTTTGACATTAATTAAATTAACAACAGGTGCACTAGAGGGGCAAGAATGAGACAACCACCAAAACAGGAATGGTTTAACAGGTGGAGGCCACTGACATTTTTCCATCCTCTTTTCTGACTGTTTTTTTTTCCCACTAGTTTTGCATTTGGCTACAGTCAGTGTCACTATTGGTAGCATGAGGCGATACCTGGACCCTACAGAGATTGCACAGGTAGTCCACCTTCTCCAGGATGGCACATCAATACATGCCATTGCCAGAAGGTTTGCTGTATATCCCAGCATCGTCTCAAGGGCAAGGAGGAGATTCCAGGAGACTGGCACTCTAGGAAAGCTGGACAGGGCCATAGAAGGTTCTTAAACCATCAGCAGGACTGGTATTTGCTCCTTTGCACAAGGAGGAACAGGATGAGCACTGCCAGTGCTCTACAAAATGACCTCCAGCAGGCCACTGGTGTGAATGTCTCTGACCAAACAATCAGAAATAGACTTCATGAGGGTGGCCTGAGGGCCCGACATCCTCTAGTGGGCCCTGTGCTCACTGGCCGGCACCATGGAGCTCGATTGGCATTTGCCATAGAATACCAGAATTGGCAGGTCCACCACTAGCGCCCTGTGCTTTTCACAGATGAGAGCAGGTTCACCCTGAGCACATGTGACAGACGTGAAAGAGTCTGGAGAAGTCGTGGAGAATGTTATGCTGCCTGTAACATCGTTCAGCATGACCGGTTTAGTGGTGAGTCAGTGATGGTCTGGAGGGGTATATCCATAGAGGGACGCACAGACCTCTACAGGCTAGACAACGGCACCTTGACTGCCATTAGGTATTGGGAAGAAATCCTTGGATCCATTGTCAGACCCTATGCTGGTGCTGTGGGTCCTGGGTTCCTCCTGGTGCATTGGCAATGTCCGGCCTCAAGTGGCAAGAGTATGCAGGCAGTTCCTGGAGGATAAAGGAATTGATACCATTGTCTGGTCCCCACTCTCGCCTGACCTAAATCCAATAGAACACCTCTGGGACATTATGAGTGGAGGAAAGGGGGTGGGGTAGGGGGGTTTATGGCAGTTCTGATGCAATGCTAGAGAAAAGTTGCAAAGGTAAAAATTCCACACTCTCTCTCTTTTTTCATTTCATGTTTCTGTAAGACAATCAAATCAATGTCATATCACATAAGTGCTAAATAAGTTATCTTTGAGTGGCACTAAAACCAAAATAAGTCTCTAGTACCTCTGTATTTAACTCACCAGTCTGCCAGGTAGCTTGCAATGCTGACTGCCCTAATATACTGGCACAGTTCTATGAAATATGTGTGTAATGATTATTCCTACCTATTATTCCATTTTGAAGTATCTTGGCTAATTTATGCAAAGAACACAACATAACAATCCAAGTAATGCACAGTGTCAGTTTTTTAGTGAGATGGTAGCTGAGAAGATCTTTTTTAGCATGCCAGGAGCAAAGGCATAGGAAGACCAATGTTTTCCAACTGTTTATCTTTGGCGTCACGTTCTTGTAACCTAAACAATCCCAAGGCACACCACGATTCTACCAACCACAAAAGCATAAAATTTCTTAGACATGCTAAACTGGGAGAGGGGAGAGCAAAAAAATCAACTCGGAGACTGCCGAGACACAACACTTGCATAATTTTCAATTGTTGAAGGTGATGAAGAATTGAGGATAGTATTTACAGAGTTTTAAGCAGAAGTTTTAATGTATGTCCATTTAAGAGATGCATATTCTTTCAATGAAATCAGTCTTTAGAAGTGCATTCAAAGTCAAAAGTTCTTTAGATCATTCTTTTACTTTAACACATCTGTGTTTTGTATGCTATGCCAATTTGAGAATTAATATATTGGCCTTGTTCTCATATTGCCTTTTCTACTTGCCTTTTAGGAAGGCATTCAAATTCAGGTTGTACTTGCTCTTGTAGAATTTTGTTAAAAGTTCAGGTTTAAGGCCATTGTTTAAGTATACCATTCATTTTTTTTATTCCTTTGTGTTAATTCTACATTAATTTTCTGTTTACTTCATAATTTATGTATTCATTTTATAATTACATTTTTTTAATGTTAGATGCAATTAATTGTGATTAATTACATACATTTATGCAATTAATAAGTTAATTTTTTTAATCGAATCCCAGCACTAGTATATACCCTTAATATACCCTTGCAGTTTTTGAGCTTTCAGAGGTCCTGTTATCTCTGGATGCACAGAAAGCTCTTGATAGAGATGAATCTAGATAGCATATGTGTTTACTATGCTACACAAATAATGGTTCTGAGCCAATATACAAGTTTGAATCAGTTTACAATATTACAGCCCAAACTCCTCTGTCCTCTGTTCATATTAAAATATGGAACTAAACACAATTCTCCATTATCGCCAATTTTTTTGTAACTGCTGTTGAACCCTGACTGTTCTTTTCTGCAAACAATAGGAGGTAAAAAGCATGATAAAGTAAGCAAATACAAAAAAAGATCTGTCTATGCTGATGGTGTGGTTGTGTATAATATCAAGCATTTATACTCATCATTGCCACACAAAGTAAATCTATTGCATGAATTTCTGGGTTTCAAAATTAACTTGAATAACAGTGTGCTTTTATTATTGAACATCAGACTAAAATAGACCACTTTTTGTGCTCAAATATCTAGAAGTTACAGCTACAATGAAATTGAAAAACCTGTTTACATTTAATATTTGTAATTTTATGAAGTGCAACAGAAAATGTATTAATAGTCAATCATCTTCATCTATACATTTCACTTTAGCTTGGAGAATTAAGGAAAATTAATCAAGTTAAATGAGTGTTTCTTTCAAACAACCTTTTAAGAATACTCATATAAACTGTATAATAGCAAATCATTTTTTATGCTAGTAATGAAAACATGAAGCGGACCAACTTTGCCAAAGCTCAAACACCCACTGCCTGTCTTTTCAAAAAACTGACTGCACTAGGCAATCTTCTGGCAGTGAGTCTTTAGAATCAACTGCTATGATGTTTAATTAGATATTCCCCACTTTTTTAACCTATACTGTATTTCATTTGAGGAAGGTAGTAGGTATCAAGACATCACTAGACCTCCATAATGTTTGGGACAAAGACACATCCTTGATTTACCCCAGTGCTCATAATTTAAATTTACAAATCAAACAATTGAAACATGATTAAAGTGTACATTTTAGTCTTTAATTTAAGGATATTCACATATATTTTGGTTATGCCTTGTAGAAATGGCAACACATTTTATACATAGTGCCCCCTATTTCAGGGCACCATATTGATTGGGGTAATTGGCGTCACAGGTGTCTGTGATTACTGTGGTTTGTTTCATTGCTTCATTGTTCCATGCTTTGGAGCTTGTTGTTGTCATTGTTCAACATGAGGACAAGAACTTTGCAAAGTAAAAGAAGCCATTAGGAGGCTGAAAATAGAATAAAGAATAAAACTATGAGAGTCATTGGTAAAACCTTAGGATTACCTAAATCAACTGTCTGGGATGTCATTAAGAAGAAAGAACGCACTGGTGAGCTCAGTAATTGCGAAGCAACGGGTAGGCTAAGGAAGACCTCCACTGCTGATGACAGAAGAATACTCACTATAAAAAAAAAAGTCCAAAACGCCTGTGCAACAGATCAGAAACAGTCTTCAAGAAGCAAATGTGCATGTTTCAGAGACTTAATGAACAAAAATACAGAAGCCACACTGCAAGATGCAAACCACTAGATTAGGATGCAAACCACTAGATTAGACACAAAAACAGAATTGCCAGATAACAGTTTGTAAAAAATACTGAAGAGAGCCTGCAGAATTCTGGAAAAAGGTCTTGTGAACAGACAAGACAAAGATAAACCTTTATCAGAATGATGGCAAGAGCAAAATGTGGAGACAAAAAGGAATGGCCCAAGATCCAAATCATACCACCTCTTCTGTTACACATGATTGTGGTAGTGTTATGGCTTGGGCATACTTGATTGCCACAGATACTGGCATACTTAATCCTCATTGATGATGTAGCTGCTCACAGCGGTTGCACAATAAATTATGAAGTTTATAGAAAGATCTGCTCAAGTTCCAGTAATTGCCTTAAAACGCATTAGATGGCCCCTGTCCTATAAGGTCCATCCATCCATTATCCAACCCGCTATATCCTAACTACAGGGTCACGGGGGTCTGCTGGAGCCAATCCCAGCCAACACAGGGCGCAAGGTAGGAAACAAACCCCGGGCAGGGCGCCAGCCCACCGCAGGGTGCGCACACACGCACACACACACACTCCCACACACTAGGGACAATTTAGAATCACCAATGCACCTAACCTGCATGTCTTTGGACTGTGGGTGGAAACCGGAGCACCCAGAGGAAACCCACGCAGACACGGGAAGAACATGCAAACTCCACGCAGGGAGGACCCAGGAAGCGAACCTGGGTCTGCTAACTGCGAGGCAGCAACACTACCCACTTGCCCCACCGTGCCGCCCCATCCTATAAGGTAATGATCCCAAATATACTGCTAAGGAAACAAAGGAGTTTTTCAAATCTAAACAATGAAAAATTCTCGAATGACCAAACCAGTCACCCTATTTAAATCCAGTTCAGTATGCCTTCCATATGGTGAATTGAAAACATAATGTGACAAGCCCCTGAAACAAGCAGGAGCTGAAGATGGCTGCACTAGAGACTTGACAGAGCATCACTACAAATGATACTCAGCACCTGGTGAGGTCTATGAATCACAGACTTCAAGCAGTCATTCCATGCAAAGGACACTCAACAAAGTACCGCTTTCATATACTATCATTGCTATGTCCCAAACATTATGGTGTCTTGAAATGTGGGAATAATTTAAAAAAAGTTTGTAATTTACATATACATTTGTCTCAAATATTATGGAGGGCACTCTATACAGTATATTACAGTAGCACTACTTTTTTATGTTTACATTATAAAGGAATAAGCCCAATTTCCCTAAGCTTCCACCAAAATCTATGTTTGCTTTTGAAACCATATTGCTAGTAATGATGCAGATATAGACAGAATTTTCCAACTCACTTAGCTTATTTCAGGGTGTGCTCCACTAGACATTCTTAGGCAAACGTAGCAAAAGAACCTGTCGATCAGAATCTGAGATGGGGTATGGAATTTACTCATTCATAAGATACAGTACATTCTTCTCAAATCTGTGCAAATCATAATAGTAAACTGTACATATCCACCTTAACATTCTGTAAAATGTTATCAGTGGCAAGATTTAAATTGTGAACAAGCACCTGTA
Organism: Erpetoichthys calabaricus; assembly: GCF_900747795.2. Lineage (NCBI taxonomy): Eukaryota > Metazoa > Chordata > Cladistia > Polypteriformes > Polypteridae > Erpetoichthys > Erpetoichthys calabaricus. The sequence goes on along the minus strand of NC_041399.2, from coordinate 118,386,728 downwards.
TCATTGGGTCACATGTTTTTAAGAATGCTTAACACTCACATCATTTGGGGGAAATAATTTGCTTATCTGTCAGATAGTGTTGGATGTACAATTATTCCCAGTTCTTTAACAGCATTATTTGAAATAGCATCTGATTGGATAATGGTGCCAGAAAAAAATATATTGTAATGTCCTAAACTACATTGCTTGTGCATCTATTCCTTCCTTAGCTGGAATATCCTATTAATAATCCTCCATAAACCAGAAATAAACTGATATGTACTACTTAAAACAATTAAAAATCAGATTTTCTTTACAATGATGGTTCCAACCTACTTTATAATTTTGGCAAGAACTCATTATGATCACTAGTTGAGATTGACATGGCATTACCTGACTTCGACCTTGGGTTTTGAAAATTTCTATTTCAAGACGATGGAAAGAAGTAGAAGGTAATGAAAGTGCTCCTGCTTGGTCAGACTTGTAAATAAATATTCAGCTTTCTTCTCTATATTCTTTTGTTTCTTAATGTTCATCCTAGTGTTTGTGTTTCAGTCATCAGTAATTATTGTGAATTTACTAGCAGTCTTATTGCACACTAGCCATTCAAAATATGGAACCAATTTAAAAAACCATTTACATTAGAGGTGTTTTATAGCTCCATTGTAGGAAAAGTTTATGTTGCAGCCTTAAAGTATAAAGCATTACATTTCTGAAAGTCATTAGGTATCTGGATCTTCACATATGTTTATACTGACAATGTTTTCACATCTTCATGCCTTAAATATAGAATTCCTTTAGTACATGATTTTTTTCTAGTTACAAGTCAGAAATCTTGTTAAAAGGAATGTGCCTAAATTCCCCAATCTTTCATAAGCATCTACACTTGAATATACATTAGACAGTAGTGAGAACAATATCAACAGTATTTCTAGAATTTACCATGGGCACAACTAGATGATCTTAGGCAACACTGGGAAAGGAACATGCTGTAATTAATCTTAAAACTGTGTGTCATACACAACTTCGCAGAATAAAATTATCCCAAATATATCAAGGTATATACTGTATCTAGATCAGGGGTGGGCAAAGTCATTCCTGGAGGGCCGCAGTGGCTGCGGGTTTTTGTTCCAACGCAGTTGCTTAATTAGAAAACAATCCTTGCCAATAATTACATTTCATGGCTTGTTAGTGCTTTAACTCTGCTATGTCAAGTCATTCTCATATCCTAGATTTTTTTTTCCAGTCTAAGGATATCATCCAAATACTTTGAAGTGTAAAATGGATGGGTAATTCTCAATCCTTCACTTTTTTCTCTTCTCTTTCCTTCGAAGTATTTAATTAAACCAAATAGTGCACGATAAATACACATAGGTGTAAAGGGTAACAAGCAAAATGGATAACTGCTGGTTTCTTTTGTCATTTGCATCTCATTGCTAATAAGGAGCAATTAAAAACAGAGAATGAAGCTGTTTAAGAGTTCAAAATCTTAATGAGGGAGATAACTAAAATGAAGCAGAAGATGTTTCTAGAGCAATAAGTGCTTCTTATTAAGCAATTGGGTTGGAACAAAAACCTGCAGCCACTGCGGCCCTCCAGGAATGACTTTGCCCACCCCTGATCTAGATGATATAATTTAATTGTAGCACTAGTCATGCTAGGTTATATATTTTGTCTTAAATTGATAATTTTGGGGAAGATAATTACTTATCTATCAGATAAAATGGCAGTTATATTTATTCCTGTTCTTCTTATAGTAATGATCATCATCACATGAGCCTAGATAATATAGTGATAAATTTAATGCTTTACTACACTATACTGTACCATTAGCATGTCTACTGATTGAGCATAACTGGAGGAATTCTAATACTAAGTAACTAAATGGGAAATCAATACCTTACACTGTCTTAAACTAGACAAAATATCGAATTTCTTTGTGTAAAACAGAGAGGTTTTCAGAATTTGGAAGAAATGTATAAAAAAACATATATGTTAGTCAAGAAGAGATGTAAATACAATATGCACAAAACAAATAAACCATGTTTAGATATGGGTCCTGTGTGGCTAGAAGGGCAATTTAGCTAATTTTTTTTTCTAAAATTTCCTTAATCTCTTACCAGTTTTTCTCTTTTTGCTCCATGTCTATAAACAACTGGTTTTGGCTTTCTATTTTTAAGCTAATAAAAATATGAGGCACTATTTTACACCCATCCACAGAGCTGCTTCAAAGTTTAAGGATCATTACTACTTCTTTGGCCACCATGTTGTAGTCCCCTGCTGCTGGACTATAACTAAACATTGTTTCAAATCCCCACCAGCATCTGCTGTATTTGAAGATCCAGGCATCGGGGGTGACTGTTGTATTGTCTAACCTCTACAAACCTCTCCAGTTATACTATAAATAGATGAATAGAATCTTTATTAATCCTGAAGGAAATTGCAAGGTTATAGCAACAGATAAATATACATATAACAAGAATTATAATAATCCTAAGTATTGCTAACAAGGTAAAAATTAACATATAGTAAGAATTATCGATAAGTAAATAACCAAAATGTAGGTATTTACTAAGTGTAAAGTGATTAGAATTATACATACTTATAAGTTGCAGTTTTACAGTATAGGATGTCAGTCATTGCCAAAGAATATTGCACATATTGTCTTTGCCTGTTAAGTTGTCTACTAGACCATTCAGCAAAGAGGGAACAATGCCTTCTCAGCCAAGGGGTGATTCATTGTTGAGCATGATGGCTGAGGGTAATAACAACCTAGCATAGTGCTCCTTGGAGCAATGCAACTGTCTCAGACTGTTGCTAAACGTAATTCTCTGTTTAGCCAAAACCTTACACGGGGGTGAGAGCCATTGTCCAGGATAGTAAACAGCTTTCTGAGTGGCCTCTGTTCTACCACTTCTTCCTGTGAGTCTAGCCTGATTCCCAATATTGAACTATCCTTTATCATCCTCTTGGTACTCCAGTCAACCCTGTAGTTCAGATGCATACTAAAGTATTTCTATGCCCTGGTAACTTTTAGTTTAATGAAGGGACTCCAGAATGTGATGAACACTCTGGCAAAGAGTCTGCATGTACTTCAACATCAGGTCATGTACCCTAAATGTTGTTACAAGACTCCACAACCAAGGATTATTATTCTTCTTCCTCTTATCTTTTCCCAGTTCTGTGTGGGTTCAATGTACTTTATCAACTTTCTCCAAACAGCTTAAAGATCTCTGGTGCAGACCTACTCTAACTGGGATTTTGTCTATTACCCCAACACTGCTTTTAACCTGAGTCCTCACTCCCTCATACATAGCCTAAACAATACTCACGTACTACTTTGGTACCCCTTTCTCTCTCATGCACCTCCAGACCACTATCATAAACATTATCCAAATCAATTAACGCCATATGCAAAACTCTGTTTTTCTCAGTGTTTCTGTATGAGCTGTCTCATTGCAAGGACTGCATCAGATGTTCCTCTCCTTGGCATAAAACCAAACTGCTCCTCTCCCATAGCCCTTTCCCAAATTGTCATTGTGTTTGACTTCAATTTTTCCCTCTGTAGTTTCCACAATGCTGAACATGGTCCTTCTCCTTATAAATAGGTACAAGCTCACTATTCCTCAAGTCCTCTGTTTATCTCTCTGTTCATAGGTCTTCAGTCATAGCTTCCACGGTACATCTACTCCCTCTTCTCCCAAACTCTTCCACACTTCCACTGGTATTTCATCCCTTCCTATTGCCTTTACATTTTAAATTTTGCAGTTCCTCCTTTACTTCCTCTCTCATTATTATTGGTACTAGCCCTTCATTTGGGACTCAATTCCCAAATATACAATCGGATTATCTTCATTCAACAGATTTTCAAAGTACTGCTTCCATCTATTCTTGATCCTGTTATGTTCATTTAAGACCACACCTTACTCATCTTTCATCTGCTTTATCTGATAAAAATCCTTTCCACCCTTCTTCCTAGTTTTCACTATTTTAAAAATCATTCTCTTTCCCTATTTTGTCTCCAACTTTTCATAACCCTCCTGTACAAAAGTCTGAGCATGCAGTCTGTTGCATCATCACACACATAAGTTATGCATAAGCATGCATCTGTATTCTTGTGCCTGATATGCTGAAACGCTGTACTTCCCAGAGTCTTTACCTCTTTCTTAGCATTTATCACATCCTGCACCTCTCTGTTTCAACATCATGTCTCTTTGTCCCAGTTGGGCTCCTTCTTGTCATCCTACCCAACAGTTCCTCCCCTACCCTTAATACAACTTCTCCCATCATTCCTCGACACTCTCAAATGACTGCACTTCATTTAAAACTTCCTCCCTAAACATATTCTTAAGCCCTTCCTCTTTTAATCTCCACCACTTGATCCTTTGCCACTTTCTTTGCTTTAAGGATTATTGTTAGAATGGGAAAAATAACCAGGAGATGATTACATGAGCTTAGAAATGTTTAAAAGAAAATAAACAGGTCAGTACTGAAAGAGGCAAAACAATCATGCAAATGAAACACAATAGCAACACATGAAGCAAAGTCAAAGGGAGAAAGGAGTTCAATAAACTGAAAATGAAACATGACACTAAGGCCTACTTGTATAAAAGCTAATTTTTTAATTTTATCCAAATGAGGGATTAAACATGTTGAAACCACGGCCATAATTATACCATCACATCCTGTGATGTAACCAGTGAGACAATTGTGGTAACATTATGGCTCCTAATGCATCACATAAACAAAGAATGAGATGTGGGGGGAAAAATAAAAGTCTCAAAATAAACTAAAACAAAAAGTAAATCTTTAAAACAGAATCTGCACATTACAAAACTAGAAAATAGATCAAAATATACATATAGTATATACTACATTAAGTACTACAAAGGCAACTCCTACTCATTTTTACAGTTCTTTCATTGTAGATTTTGGATTGCATTCTAGTGTAAAGTACTTGGGTGACAGTGAGGGAAGCTATATTTGAATTTATCTTTGGAACAACACATTTCAGGGTCACTGGGATCTGCATCCTTTCTCTGCATCATTAGGAGCAAGAAATGAACCAGCCCTTAGCAGGGTAATAGTCCAATGAAAGATTCACACATGGACATGCCTACATACTCAGCCAGGGCAAATTTGGATACATCAATCCAACTAGCCTGAATATCTTTGCGATATGGATTTAGGTGCTGTCCTAAATTATTTAATTGTTTTTCAGGTTGCCAGGCAACTACAACCCTCAGTTGTATGGATAGATGATGCTGAAAAAACATTTTATAAGAAGGTACCTAAAGAAGAAAAGGAGGTAAATGTTGGTGATTCTTGTTGTTTGAACAAATTCAAATATGACTATTTTAATTTGTTTTGCTAAGAAGCAGCAAATATATTTATTTTGCTATAGTTTCTTAAATCCCTTGATGGTTTAGAAGTCAGTAAAAATTTTAAACTTTGTTTTAGTGCAAATGCAATACTCTCATGACTTTTAGGAACATACAACCAGATGAGATTACCTAATGCTCAAACTGCTAACAACCTAGAGAGAAAAAAAAAGTAATTTTTTCTAATTATTTTAGAAAAAACAATTACTTAGAGCATTATGCCAGTGGATGCAAGTGGTATATGACAATGAAATGTAAAATCAGAAGATAATTGTACTACTTTGTTTTTCACAAATAAGCAAACAAAAAAGAAATGTTTGAATGTTTTGTATTCAATTGTGTAATCCTAATTTTCTCGTTTAATAGTTAGATCCAAAGCGCCTCAAGAAAGATTTACCAAAGATCCTAAAATCTATTAAAACTGAAGATCGTGTGATGATAGTGGGAACCTCCCAACAACCATATGAGGCAGATCTCAAAAGCCTTTGCAAGATATATAACAAAATAATTCTTATTCCTCGGCCAGACTATGCTACTAGATTTGGTAGGAAAATTTTGATTTTCTAAATTTATACATTGTACACCTTTAATTTCAGGTGCATTACAATTTGTAATTTTTATAAGATTAATAAAATAAAAATGGCAATTATATAAGTTATTTGGTTTTACTTTTTTGCACACTTCATGTTGCAGTATAGCCTTCAAAATCTGTGCATTAATTGGACAAAACAGAAGTTAAGCCTTTTCTGCCACATGCAGAGCACCTATAAAATGTGTAAAATGAAACAAAACAAAATGTTTGCTTTATATCACATTTTTAACATTAATGACTATAAATCTAAGTTATAATAACCTTTAGAACATTTTAACTATGAACAATGAATACACTATGAGGCTGAAGACTATCAGTCAACACAACGTTAGATACACACAAATTTTACCAGTTTTATAGCATGCAGCCATGTAGGCAAAGTATAAAATTTCAAACCTACCTGGTTTTCCTAACAAATATTTAGAAATAGTTATTTGCCATTTAAATTATGTCAAGAATCTGTTAGTCTTTTTATGATTTTCTCTCTTTGGAAAAAAGGTGAAAAAGTATCCTTTTTTAAGATCCACTTAGAGAAAGGTCTCTTGAGAAAGGTTGAGGACACTGTAAATTGTTCCACTATGCAATTTGCATAGATCTTTTATGCAGCATTGCATTAAAAGTGTCATACTGAAAAAGGTTTCATATAAATAATGAAATTGCACCCATTTTAAAATCAAGTTTATCCAGCTCAGGGACACAAGACCTGGAACTTACCCTGGCAGCATCAAGTGCACTGCAGGAAACAACCCAAAACACTATGCCAGCCCACACTAGAGTACACATCTGCACTCACTGACACTATGCCAGATTAGAATCCCTGAATAATCTTGCATATGCATCTTTGGCAAGTGGGAGAACAAAACAAATTACTTGGAGAAAAGTCCCCATAATGACTGTAACAAAATATGAACCCATAAGTCTAGAACTGTGGGACAACAAGATTAACCATAGCCCAGCCTTGCCACACTTAGCAGTATTTTTTAGTGGATAATACATCTTAAAAGAAGTTGGAATAATGATGAATTCATGAAACTTAGTTATTCAGATAATCCTAAGCATTCTCAAATTAGATTCATTTTCAAAACAGAATGTGTCCTAGACTAAGTAGGCTTGGGAAGTGAACTGGATGAATGAATGTGGCTTTTAAATATTTAGTAAATGGAATTCTAACTATTTTAAATTAAATACATATTGAGTAGAAGCTACATTTTACAGTAAGTTTTATTAACAAGCTGAAATTGAACCAGGATTCTGCTTATAATGTAGGAAAAACTGTTTACGATAATGAGGTATTATTACATTGGCAGTAGGGGCTGACTAATGTTGACTTAAATTGATATTACAATTATTTTGACTTACAGTGAGATACGATATTTCTCAAAATTTTCTGAAAACTTCTTAAAGATTGAAGATCAGCAACATAGACAGGCATATACATGTTCATTATTCTTTACCAAAACCTGATATGTTTTGTAATAGTCATTTTTTTTTTCCAAAATGTAACTAATTCAATAACTATCTATCTGTGCCTCAAAGAAACAGTACACATAGATTATATAAATCAAACATTTTTGGGGAAAAAAATTACCTTCTCTACTTATAGTTGAATTTCCATTGTATGTTCAGCTCCTTGAATGCCTTGTTGTCATCTGTGTCTACCACTTAGTTAACATTGCCCGCTGACTCTTTTTTTTTATAATTTAAGACAAAGCTTTTGATTCATTACTGTGATAATCACATAACATAACACATGTACATATGTTGTTTTGTGATTTAAACTATTTATTTGCACATAAGTGCTTTTTCTTGTCTGTAAAAGCCTGTATAATGTGTGTAAGTTTTCTATTGTATAACATTCTCCAGAATATTAAGAATTGTGCTTGCAGTTGCATAATTTGTATTTTGCATCCAAAGTTCTTAACTGCTTCCTGACTGCTTATAAGGAATTCTTAAATAAGAAATTAGAAAATTGGTGTTATATTTAGACCCATGAAACTGAGTATTACCATAAATTATGTTGTAGTCATAAATAGACAAATAACCAATGGCCAAATAATAAAAAGCTGGAAATGTTATTGTTTCCTTTTAAGCTAAAGTCCTTGAATGAACATAATTAAAAGGGAAATGTGGATAGAAAACATATTGTTAATAAAACAATTTTCAAAGGACTGCCTAAACAACTAGAAAGTCCTACTCAGTGAAATGTCTAGCACATTTGTTTTCATAATATTGTGAGAGAACTTTAAATCCATCACTGAGATTTTAACTGCTTATTCCCTGCAAGGATCCCTCAAAGCCTTGAAGTTTAATATTTATATTTGATAAAGCTGATATTACACATATTGTGGTGTTAAAAATATTTTCAAAAATGAAAATATGCAGAGAGTTAAGGATTACACAACAATTGCTGTGTATTTTTGAAACATTGATTTGCTATATTTGCTGGTGTTTCATTTCTCTGTGCACTGCAATACATAGCACAGTTGTAATTGAATGATATAATGTCTATTAAGCATATGTAAAGGTATAAAAAGCTATTAAGTGAGGCTGTGCAAGTATGCCAGTTGTGATGGGTAGGAAGTCAGCTGTATAGACATGTCAGAAGCACTTCTCTTTTAGATTATATGAGCTCCAAATATTAAATACATGACTATGCTGAAATTTACATTACATTCCCCCTGGAAGAAAGCTTGGAAGCTTTGGAGGAAAAATAGGTTTTGTATCTTTTCCAGAATGCAAGGAGGTTGAGAGACAACAAAATGAAACAGAGAAAGTCACCTTCCCCCACAGTGGAGTTTTGGTTAAGCAGGTTTGGGCATGAAATGTAACTCTAAACAAGTAGACTTAATTTACTGGTCATTGCAATTGGATTGCGGCTGAAATAGTAATAGATGAACCAAGAGAGTAGCTTGCACCCATTGGTCCAGGATTTCTCATTGGAATGGTATAAGTTGGTCACTTTGCCTTACTCTCTTGCTCTATCCTCTCTGGCCATGAAGAGAAGACCACCTTTCTGTCTTGCAATTTCTCCATAATGAAGAGAACTCTATCTTGGCAACCATACTGAGTCAGTCATGCGGCATATTTCAGTACTTCATTCAAAGGCCATCTGGTAGCAAACGTAGACTGAAGATAAGCCGAGAGCTGCCTATGGATGCAAGATGCGCTGCTACTTAGGTTGTAATGATATATTTGTCACACTTATTTTTTTTTTGCTTATGATTTTGGGCATATTATTAATAATATATTAATTCACTTAAAGTGTAACTCTCTCCTGATTTTTTTTCACTGTGTATAATTGCCTGAGGTTATAGATAAAGAAGGGAGGAGAGAGGAAGGGCTAAAGTACCTGACCACAGAGTGGTAATTGTATAGGTTTAAGATATTTTATTAGGGTCTACACAATAAACAGTAAAAGATAGAAAACAGGGTCACCATAAGGCACCACAAGACAAAACACACCTCTGACAGAAAGAGATCATATTCAAAAACTGCACATTCCCTGATTTCTCTTCTACAACATCTGCAAAACTCGCTGCATTTTACAACATTAAACAGTGCCTATGCAAAGCTGAAATCAAATACCATTTTATGTTTCTGGCTACACTAAAAATAACGGTCGATGGTCAATCCTATATCTTCATCTCTCCAGAGGAAGCTTAACAAGGCCTGAATAAAAATTGATTCCAAAATTCTTTATAACATGAACTGAGAACTCTAAATGCAGGAGTCAAAGTGTGTAATCGTAATGCAAAGCAGAATGCCAGCAGTGAGCGGGGACTTGTTTAAATATTTGTGTTTGCTTCCTGTACCAGTATAAATATAACACATTTGCCACTATTCCACCCCATTTTTCCATTTTTTTATCCAAATACATTACTAATATTTTAATCTTTTGCTCTCTTTTACATGGCTTTGATATAATAATGGTGCACATATTGTATGGTATAGGATAGAAAAATGAGAATACATTTAATGCTTACAGTTCATATATTGCTTAGTGTATTTTATTAAGTATTCATATAGGCATTTATTAATAGCAAGTGAGAGAATACATTTTCAATACACAAGTGCATACAGTATGTTTTTGTAAGTTTATATGCACACGCTTGCATACACGTGTCTGCTTAAGTATTTACTGTATCTGCATAACATTACTTTTATTCAGCTGTTTTTTGATAACACTATAAATAGTATAATTTGAACACAGAATATATAAATACACTATATGAAGCATATTTTTTATATCAAAAAGTATATGTCTTTTGAAATATCACTCAGCTATCTAAATATACCTTTTTTCTCTTTTGAGGTGACTGTTCACTATCTTACCCCAGGTTTATTCTGCCTGGATTGTACTATTATAAAGATCTAAGGGCTTTTAACTGTTGATTTCTCAGTTTTATCTTAACTTCACAATTTGTCTTGGCATGTCAAAGGACTTTGACTCTGCAATGCTTGATCTTGATCTCATTTGGGGAGGCTAGATGAAGGAATGTTGGGTGGTTGAGAAGGGAAAGAGAGCATTTTATTCTTTTATTCTCACCATTGTAAGTGTTAATTTATGTGCTAGCTTACTAATCGCAACACCTGGCAATAAAGGCACAGTTAAAGCAGAAATCTGAAATTATTTTTTATTTAAGATCACAAAATGTCTTCTAACACTCAGAAGCAGGACTTCTTTGATCAATCTTTGAACTTTATAAACTAAACAATCATGATGTAAATAGAGAAAAGTATTCTCCCATCTCATCGGCTTAAAGGACAAGACAGTGTTTACAGGAGACTCATCTAACAAGTATAAGGGCCGGTTTTAACTGAAAAAATACTATGAAAGACTTGTCCAATCCAGTAAGAAAACCAGAAATGTAGGAATTATATTGCAAAAATAATCCCACTTTTAGCAACAATTTTAGTATTTAAACCAGAAAGGCACAATGCCATAGTGGTGGGGAACTTATTAAAATCTAAATTATTCTGGCAAATCTATATGCACCTAATGTGGTTGACAGAGAATTTCTGCAAAATGTAATTCCACTGGTTCCTAATTTGAGCAGTCACAAAATTAGAGACTTTAATTGTTTTTTTAAATCCAGACTTATATAGGTCATTAACAACAGCAACAATAACTTCTAAAACTGCCGAATATACTCCACTTGCAAATGAAGTTCTCTGTAGAAAAAGACTGGCTCTACAATCAGTATTTAATTTCTTGAGGACAAGAGAAATGGAACAACTTATTTTTAAAATTATGACATCTTTATTATGATCACAGAGGGAAGGTTACTAAGATTCTAGCTCAACAAATCAATAAGCAGGAATGCAATAATAGAAATTGCCAGTGCAACTGGAAATAAGCTGTGAGAAAGTCACTTCACCTGCCTGTGTTCCAGGTGGAAAAACAGGAATGTAATCTATTGCATCTCAAATGTTGTAAATCATCTTTTATAAAAGCAGTAGCCAAATAAGTAAATGTAACATTTAAGGAATACTATAAGTCCTTATATTCCTCTCAGTGTAAAAAGGACACAAGCTACTGTGATTTCTGATCAAATATGAATACTATAGCTCAATATTCTTAGTGCAGAAGAACCTGATAAACCATAGACATTTTTAGATGTACAGGATGCCATAAATGCACTCAAAAGTGGAAAAGCTGCAGGCCCATATGACTTCCGAGTGGAAATTTCTAAAGCAAAAAAAATTCAAACAAGTTAGCTCTATTATTCTCAATATTCATAGATGCTAGAGAAAATAAAATTCTACCCCAAACATTCTACAAAGCATTAATAACTACTTTTCCAAAGAAATATAAAGGCTTACCACAATTTGCATCATGTACAGTCATTGCCAAAAGTTTTGAGAATGACACAAGTGTTAGTTTTCACAAAGTTTGCTGCTTCAGGGTTTTTAGATCTTTTTGTTAGATGTTTCTATGGTATACTGAAGTATAATTACAAGCATTTCATAAGTTTGAAAGGCTTTTATTGTATTAAGTTTATGCAAAGAGTCAATATTTGCAGTGTTGGCACTTCTTTTTGAAGACCTCTGTAATTTGCCCTGGCATGCTGTCAATCAACTTCTGGGCCAAATCTTGACTGATGGCAGCCCATTCTTGCATAATCAATGCTTGGAGTTTGTCAGAATTTGTGGGTTTTTGTTTGTCCACCTGCCTCTTTTAAGGATTGACCACAAGTTCTCAATGGGATTAAGGTGTGGGGAGTTTCCTGGCCATGGACCCAGAATTTCGATGTTTTGTTCCCCAAGCCACTTAGTTATCACTTTTGCTTTTCCACTTTTCACTTTTTCACTTGAGCATTACGATGTTAAAATACTAGCAAATGTCTTAGGTATAAGGATTGAGAAAGTGCTTCTCTCAATAATATCACCTGACAAAACAGGATTTAGTAAAGGCAGGCTTTCGGTCTCAAACCTTTGATGCTTTTTAATGCAATATACTCACCCATAAAATCTAACTCATCAGAAGTCTTACTATCTTTGGATGCAGAAAAAGTTTTATACCAATATATCTGCATGGATTGAACTACTTTATACTAGTTCAGAACCTCAGCCCACATTAATAACACAAGCTCAGATTGTCTCATATAAGAATGAGGCACTTCACCTGGGTGCCCACTATCACCAATGCTTTTAACATTAGCTATTGAGCCATTGGCTTATTCCTATATGGATGATAAAGGGGATTATCAGAGAAGAATATAAAAAGAAAATGTCACTCTAGACAAATGATAAGGTGCTTTATATATCAGACCCACAATTCTCTACCATTAGTCTTAAGGTGGTATTATAATTTGATAATTTATGGATTCAAAATTAAATTGCATAAAAGTGTGCTTTTCCTAGTGAATTATCTTGCATAACATATCTGATTGGATACCTATTAATTCATAATATCAAAACAGTTTAAATATTTGAGGATAACCATCACAAGTAAATTCAAAGACCTCTTTCAATACAATTTTGGAAATACTGTGGGGGAAAAAAATATCAAAGAAGGTGTTAACAGGTGGTTCACCCTCAATCTCATTTTAGCAGGGGGAATTAATACTGTCAAAATGAACTCCCCAAGTTTTTATATCTATTCCAGAGCATCCCTACATGCATAAACAAATCATTCTTTAAGAAATTATACTCGATCATAACATCATTCATTTGGAATTTGAAATGGTCATGCATCCAGAGATCTAGAAAGAACTAAAGAAGAAGGTGACATGGCACTACGTAACTTTCAATGTACTACCAAGTAGCAAATATATGTTCAGTAAACATTTGGAAATTGCCAGAAATTTATATACTGTATATACATGGGCCTTACTTGCAATGCAAAACAAATCTTGTTCTCAATCTTCTTTGCATGCCCTGCTTTGTGCTCCAAACACACCATATAACTCCAAATAACTATTGTCAATTTACCAGCAATGCACTCATCCATCATTTGCTTAAATAATGGAACCAATGCAGGATGCCTTTTAAGGTGGAGAAGCTATCTGTTATTGCTATACACGATAGTCACCCTTTTCCACTTTCTCATACCTCCTCTGTAATTAACCTATGGAAAATACTATGGATTAAGGCACTTTAAGGTCTTTACATAGACAATGTGTTTGCATCTTCTGAACAATTATGCTCCAGAATTCATCTTCCCAGCTACACATTTTTTTTTCCTATACACAAATAGGAAGTTTTGTTAAAAGGGACCTACCCAGCTTTCCACATCTCAGACCCATACAGGTATCTATTCCAGAGGCCATACTGGTTAGTCTTGATGAAGACTCAGATAGTGTTCCAATAATATATAAAAATAGTTCAAAGAATCTACCCAAAGATCCTAGGAAATGATGGTAAAGGGACCTTTCATTTAGCATCTCAGAAGAGGGATGGAACGTAGCCATGCATGGAATACTTTAGCAACCAACTAGAAAGTCTAATGAAAGAAGGCACTTGTACCAAGATGAAGGTCAAAAAAGGAATGTAGCACTAAAGGCTGTTTATTCAAGTACAGTTGAAATAGAACAAAAAATGAAAATGAAACCAAATTCTTAGGACACAGGAACTATTTATCTACCCTACTGTTACTGATTGAAGGGGACGCCTTATTCATCAATCCCCCACTACCATAATACTTTACAATACTTTTACAGCCACCGAACACATTGTATTCGCTACACTACTGTTGCTCTCTACCCTGAACTTACCCCAGTGTAACAACCCTGGTACATGCCACTTGGATTACATTCCACTTGTGCTGTACACTAAATAGTTCTACAGCTTACTAGTCATGTGTCAACATTTGCGTGGTTCCAACATCCCTTTTTATGCCCTTCTCTGATGTCCCATGCGAATTCTAGCTGACCTCTTTCCTCTCACTGGACCTATATCTTTGATGGATACATGTTGTATTTACAACTTCACCATTTCATTTGGCATTTTTAATAGTACTCTGACATAGCAGATGCACCTATTTTTCAGGGACTGGTTTCGTAGTCCAAATGGCTACAAGTCACATAACTTTCTTTTTCTGTCGAGTTGTAACAATACACTCTAGTTTTATATGTGCCAAACATTCCATAATTCAACTAAACATCTTTCATCAAATACACTTATATTATTTTAAATAGTCTAAAATGTACCCAGGGCAAGATCCAACCTGCGTGCATCGTTATTTAGATCCAGCATCAATAAGCTATACATTTTGAGAAAAATCTTTATGTACTTCTCAAACAGCCATGGTGTCACAATCCTAATCCATTAATGGCTATGGTTTGGTGTACTTCAGGGTGAGTACATAGGGATAAATCGTTTTTAATATATTATGCCATATTCCTATCTCGCAGACTTGTCTTACTTAACTGCAAGAATCCCAACCCACCTTCTATAAGTCAGTAAGCGATGCTCTATATTCTCTCAAATTAGAGAGAATTCTCTTAAGATGATTCATTAGAATTATTTTAGAATATGCATACTGAGCCTGTAATTGATTGTCTTATGGAAAGCATGCACACAAGGGTATAGAATATAGAACGGAAAATAGAATATTCCCTCATATGTAGAAGGGAAGATAAAATATGTGAAAATGAATTATACTTCAGCAGTTTAGCATCAAGGAACAGATGAGAGATTTTTGTTTATATGTGAGGATTTTCAGTTTATTACCTGTAACTCTGGTTAAATCCAATGGGATTGTTAAGACACTGTGTGTTATTTCAATCCAAAACATTTCAGAGTAATTCAATAAAGAATTGCCTTTTTTGCTGGATCCAGAACTCTAGGTAACATTTCAAAATAGCAAGGCTTGTGTATGTATTTTATATACAATGCATTCTTTACCCTATAATTTTGCATATATATCATTCTTCTCAGAAACACATAAAGCATCATACTGTGGGTCATTTCTGCCGTGCAGTATACAAATTTTCCTATTGGTTATTTAAAGGGCAATACACAGCAAGGTCTTGAAGTTGTGTTTAGTTGACAGAATCAGATGTAGCTATAAACAACTATAAAGTCAATCATCAGTAAAGCACCTGGGGCCTCACGCATAACGCCTTGCGTAGAATTTGCACTATAACATGACATAAGCACAAAAGCCGAAATGTGCTTACGCACAGAAATATCCAGATGCAGGAACATGTGCGTATGCAAACTTCCACGTTCTTCCGCTACATAAATCCCGATAAGCGTGAAAAGTAACGCTCGTGCACACGCCTACTGTCCCGCCCCAACTCCTCTCAGAATTACGCCTCTTTGAATATGCAAAGCAATATAAATAGCCCTTAAGCTCAGCGTTCTGTGAAAAGGCAATGGCAAAAGTACAAGGAAAAATTGAAGAATTTCAGCAAATACCAAATGGAGGCAAAGAAAAACGTAATATTTGTTGGTTTAAACAGTTATATAAGCAACAAAATGAAGCTAATCGAGTGACATAGCGTGTCGGAGAAACTCGAAAGCTCAAGTTCACAAAGTCGCACAGTGCCCAAAATAAAAAAGAAGTTGTCACATATCAAAGTTGGCGTGAAAAGGCGACTTGTAGCCCACCGTCTGAGTGTCATATGAAAGCATATTAGGGTACAGTGAAAAAAAAAGGCACACAGTGTGAAAAAAGCACGAAATGTCAACTTTAATCTCGAAATTTCCACTTTAATCATGTAGTTTATTTTGTCATTAAAGTAGAACATCATAAACTTCATCTTAAAATCGTTTAATGTACTAGTTTCTCAAATCCCATCGTAGCTAAAGTAGCACGTTAAAATGCTTTGCTGTGTATTTGATCTTATATGTGCTCTATGTGCCTGAATCTCTATGTGCTCTTCCTCTGACAGGACACAGAATCCATTACATTTGTAATTTTACAGCTCTCTGAATAATTAAAATACTGAGAAGTATACGTGATATAATTTTCATGATGATATGAGTTAAAGCATGTTATTAAACATGGGAACACGGTGGCGCAGTGATTGTTCATGTCTTACGCAAGATGCTTGCTGCTCCATGCATGACCTTCGATGAAATACTTTATTACAGAAGTACTGTCTTTTTCAAACGTACTAACCCCCAACTGCTGTCCTTACTTTTCTTTCTCCAAATACCCAATTGCCACACAATCAGCTCTGTAATAGACGTTAAGCCATCTGTAAGCTTAGAACGCCGATTCTTCAAAACTTTTAAGGAACATCGAAATATCTTCGTAATGTTTAATTATTCTATCCATCTATCCTTCCAGTGTCGTGCCAGCCACAGCATGAATACAGCGCAAGGCAGGAACAAACCGTGAACGAAGCTCAAGCTCACTAGCGCTGCGGCACCGTGTAGTTAAAGTTAATGTTTTATCTGTATAATATAATAAACATATTTTGCTGCATTTCATCTTAAAAATGATATCGTCATCATATGTAAATACGCGCTTTATAAAGTGGCTCAGGTTGTGCAATATTATAACTGTATCATAAGTACAATTACCTCATGGTAACTTGCAAGTACAAACAGTTCTACAAGGAGCACTTGATGGACTGATTGAGTGTGTTTAGAGTTCTTGGGATGAAACTGTTTGTGAACCGCGAGGTCCGAACAGGAAAGGCTCTGAAGCATTGGTCGGATGAGAGCAGTTCAAATAGTGAATGGCTGAGGCAGTGAGTGCTTGATGCGGTATACCGTTAATTCTCTTTCCAATCGCTGTAGATCTGTGATTCACACTCAGATACAGTGATATAAATACTCCGAGTGGTGCAGTGAGAGTAATATGGAAAAAGATGATCCGCTGTGGCAACCCCTAATGGGAGCAGCTGACAGAAGAAGAAGAAGGTGCAGTGAGAGTAACAACGCTAAGGCAGTTATGGTATTTAGAATAGTTTGACCATTCTGTGGACCATTATATTGTTCCAGGTTAATTACAATCAGATGCATTAAACTTATAAACAATATGCGGTTAATTTCAGTGTATTTATAAAGCCGCGTCAGGGATGTCGATCTAAAAAAGAAAGGGTAATCACACAGGAACAATAGCACTGCTTTGACGCTGGGTGCCGCCAGTCTGCAAAACCAAGCAGAGAACTTGTGTACGCCAAGGTATGAGCTACTGTGAAAATGTGCTTGGCTTTACGCCAAGTTTAGGTTTTATACATCACGATTTGAACGTGGAAATGTTCTTACGCAACATTTCTGTGCGTATGCACCGTTTATACATGAGGCCCCTGGTGTTCAAAATTATTCTTTTAAAATGGTAAAACTATCTTGGCTGTTGTTACCTCCATTCTTTATTAAATGCATTAGAATAATATATTTTAAAGTAAAAGCATACTTTTTTTGTTTCTGTCATTGTTGTATTGTTACCCTTTGTTGTTTTACTCTAAAACTGTAAAATTGTCAAATCCATCTAAAAATTAGTAGAAGTTAAACTAAATTAAATCTAGAATATTCAAGTTATGTCAGCACAGTGATGCACTGGTAAGCACTTCAACCACACAACACCATATTTTCACCCAGCAAAAGCAGATTTTCTTCAGGTATTCTAGTATCCTCCCATATCTTAAATAAAAGCAAATTATGTAAGTTGATGTTTTGAAATGGGCTATTATGTGTGAGTGTGATAAACTGTCCTAACATCTAGTGTAGACTACACGAGTACCTTTCTTGCAATGTTATCTATTATTTTGCAGTATCACTGAATTTCATGTGCCCGATCATTTGTGATTGATTTCTTTCTTTTTTGCATCTTTTTATTTCAGTAATATGGAGTCAGATAATCAAGAATAATCATGGCATCATCACAAAAAATTTAGACATAAGCTCTTTGGCAAAGATCTCTGATGGATACACTCAAGGTAGTATGATACAAGCTGTCAAAACTGTTCTTAATGAGCGACGACTTGACCAGATGGTGACAAGGCCACTCACTGCAGCCGAATTTCTAGCCCCTTTAGCTAAAATGGAGCCGGTATTTAAAGAGGAGGAAGAAGCTATTAAGGTAAATAATAATATACACACAAGAGAGACCTCAGTTTTTAACAGAAGGCATCACATACACAAAACCCAAGTCAAAAGACATCACAGATCCCAAAAAACATGCCTATCCAGGCTCTATCAATCACACACACACACATCACAAATAATGATCCACAAGAAGGCTGCTTAAGGCAACACATGAGTTAATAACAGCTCTTAATTGAGTCTCTGATTCTTCAAAACACATACAAAAAGCAGAAACCTGCATACAGCATCCATAGACTACTGAAAAGCATTTGGTAGCATCCCATACACATGACTAGTATAAACATTACACTAATACGAGATACATCCTGTACTTATACACTGCCTGCAAACACTAATGGGACTCTGGAGAATAACTACTTGCACATATCAACAACACTTCAATATGCACAGATTCAATATAAATAAAATGAGGCATCATCCAGGGTGACTCAGTTAGCCCTTTCTACTCCTGTCTCACTCCAAACCCATTATCAATCAGATTAAACAACACACCATATGGAAACAAAGTTAAAGATCAACACCAACTATACACCATAATACATTTATTCTATATGTTCAACATAAATACATATGCAGGAATAAGCAAACAATTACAACAGTTACTAGAAATAATCAAAATGTATTTAAAAGACATATATAAGGAGCTTAGACTGGCCAAATGTAGAACAATTAATGTTAGAAAAAGGAAGTGAAGGCGGGTAGACACTTGAAAATGGCAACTGAATGAAGGCCATGGCAAATGGGGAACTATACAAATACCTTAGGTTCCAAAAATGAAACTTATACAACACAATTAAATTAAATACACTGTTACACAAAAATATACACACAGACAACATCACAGAGGACATAACCACATAATTTAAAACTCAAGCATGGGCCCAGAAAACACTGCATGGCAGACATCTTCATAAACTTGATCAGTCTTGTGTAAATAAGAATGCATCAAATAGCTGGCTGTCGTGGTGATATATTTGGTGAAACAGAAGGGTTTATGCTAACCATACAAGATCAGTGAGAAACTACAGAAAATATTTTCTCATATTATACAGAGTACATGCTAATACTGCTACAAGGAACAACAAATAATCCAGCATGTCTCATCAGGTTGTAAACTACTGACACAAACAGACTGCATGCACAGACACAACCAGATGTTAAACATTATACATCAAGAACTGACACTACAGCACAAATTGGTATGCACATACAAACCATATTATAAGCTCTAAAAAATGCCACACAAACTATACTGGGATAGAGCTACAGTATACTGACAGACAAATCTATACCCACCATAACATACCAGACAGAATACTGGAAGACAAACAAAATAAAACAAAATTTATTACTGATATTGCGATACAAAACACACAACTTACACAAGACAAATACAATTCAGAAGTACACATAGCTGACAGAAGAAATAAGCCTCCTGTGGAGAATGGACAAGGTAATCATTGTGTCCATTGTCGCATCCACCACTGTCATCATCCCACATATACTGTACATACACTACACAAACACCTACTGACATTATATATAATTCAATAAACATATATAAAACCATTTAAAACACAGTACTAAAATGTACATTTTAAACACAGTAGTTAGGAAACTACTTAACACAAACACAATCCCCTAAAACATATTCACATATACACACCACATAAAACTTCCTATGTTTTGGCCTAGGCCCAATATAGGCAGTAGCAATGGGACTATCCCAGAAAATACTTTGAATAACAACAATAATAATTAATATATAACTGTACAACAAATACAATTATTTTTGTATATAAACTAAGATAAAATAAGATGTTCAGTTATTGATCTTATGATGTCAAATTTATAGAATGTAAAAAAGCATCTTTGAAATTCACATTAACTTTCCTCCTGATCTATCTGTTGCAAACACCATAATAATGTTTTATTAAAAGCAGTATCTCTTTTTCTATATGCAGTTTACTTTCAATTTTGCCTCTTCACAATTTATATCCACCAGATTGCTTAATGTGAAGCAGAATATCTACAAAAAATTGGAAAGATTTTTTATTTTAAGAAGTATCATATGCTCTTGTAGAACAATGTGACTCCTTCTATCCCCTATTTAAGGTAAACAGCAATGATGCCATATTACAGAGATGTGTCACTGGTACCATTAAAAATAACACTACAATACTCATTTGGTTATTCTGGGCATCATTTTGTCTATCATTTTTAGATAATTGACCCTATGAAGTGGAATGTCCATCCATCCATCCTCTTCCGCTTATCCGAGATCGGGTCACGGGGGCAGCAGCTTCAGCAGAGATTCCCAGACTTCCCTCTCCCCGGCCACTTCTTCGAGCTCTTCCGGGGGAACCCTGAGGTGTTCCCAGGCCAGCCGGGAGACATAGTCCCTCCAGCATGTCCTGGGTCTTCCCCGGGGCCTCCTCCCGGTTAGACGTGCCCAGAACACCTCACCAGGGAGGCGTTCAGGAGCCATCCTGATCAGATGCGTGAGCCACCTCATCTGACTCCTCTCGATGCAGAGGAGCAGCGGCTCTACTCTGAGCCCCTCCCAGATGACTGAGCTTCTCACCCTATCTTTAAGGGAAAGCCCAGACACCTTGTGGAAGAAACTCATTTCAGACATTTGCATTCGCAATCTCGTTCTTTCGGTCACTACCCATAGCTCATGACCATAGGTGAGGGTAGGAACATAGATCGACTGGTAAATTGAGAGCTTTGCCTTACGGCTCAGCTCCTTTTTCACCACAACAGACCGATGCAGAGCCCGCGTCACTGCGGACACCGCACCGATCCGCCTGTCAATTTCACACTCCATTCTTCCCTCACTCGTGAACAAGACCCCGAGATACTTGAACTCCTCCACTTGGGGCAGGATCTCGCCCCCAATCCTGAGAGGGCACTCCACCCTTTTCCGGCTGAGGACCATGGTCTAGGATTTAGAGGTGCTGATTCTCATCCCAGCCGCTTCACACTCAGCTGCGAACCTATCCAGAGAGAGCTGAAGATCACACAGGACAACATCATCTGCAAAAACCAGTGACCCAATCCTGATTCCTCCAAACCGGAACCCCTCAATGCCCTGGCTGAGCCTAGAAATTCTGTCCATAAAAGTTATGAATAGAATCGGTGACAAAGGGCAGCCCAGGCGGAGTCCAACTCTCACTGGAAACGGGTTCGACTTACTGCTGGCAATGCAGACCAAGCTCTGACACCGGTTGTACAGGGACCGAACAGCCCTTATCAGGGGGTCCAGTACCCCATATTCCCGGAGCACCCACCCCCCACAGGATTCCCAGAGGGACACGGTTGAACGCCTTTTCCAAGTCCACAAAACACATGTAGACTGGTTGGGCAAACTCCCATGCACCCTCCAGGATAAGGGTGTAGAGCTGGTCCACTGTTCCGCGACCAGGACAAAAACCACACTGTCCCTCCTGAATCCGAGGTTTGACTATCTGACGAACCTTCCTCTCTAGGACCCCTGAATTGACTTTTCCAGGGAAGCTGAGGAGTGTGATCCCTCTGTAGTTGGAACACACCCTCCGGTCCCCCTTCTTAAAGAGGGGGACCACCACCCCAGTCTGCCAATCCAGAGGCACTGTCCCCGATGTCCATGCGATGTTGCAGAGACGTGTCAACCAAGACAGCCCTACAACATCCAGAACCTTGAGGAACTCCAGGCGTATCTCATCCACCCCCGGGGCCCTGCCACCAAGGAGTTTTTTGACCACCTCGGTGACCTCAGTCCCAGAGATGTGGGAGCCCACCTCCAAGTCCCCAGGCTCTGCTTCCTCATTGGAAGGCATGTTAGTGGGATTGAGGAGGTCTTCGAAGTACTCCCCCCACCGACCCACAATGTTCCAAGTTGAGGTCAGCAGCGCACCATCCCCACCATATACAGTGTTGGCACTGCACTGCTTCCCCCTCCTGAGACGCCGGATGGTGGACCAGAATCTCCTTGAAGCTGTCCGAAAGTCGTTCTCCATGGCTTCCCCAAACTCCTCCCGCGCCCGAGTTTTTGCCTCAGCAACCACCGAAGCCGCATTCCGCTTGGCCTGCCGGTACCTATTAGCTACCTCCAATGTCCCACAGGACAAAAGGGTCCTGTAGGACTCCTTCTTCAGCTTGACGACATCCCTCAGCGCCGGTGTCCACCAACGGGTTTGGGGATTGCTGCCTTGACAGGCACCGACCACCATTACGGCCACAGCTCCATTCAGCCGTCTCAACAATAGAGGCATGGAACATGGCCTATTCAGACTCAATGTCCCCCACCTCCCTCGGGGTGTGGTCGAAGTTCTGCCGGAGGTGGGAGTTGAAGCTACTTCTGAGAGGGGACTCTGCCAGACGTTCCCAGCAGACCCTCACAACACGTTTGGGCCTACCAGGCCTGACCGGCATCCTCCCCCACCATCAAAGCCAACTCACCACCAGGTGGTGATCAGTTGACAGCTCCGCCCCTCTCTTCACCCGAGTGTCCAAGACATGTGACCACAAGTCCAACGACATGACCACAAAGTCGATCATCGAACTGAGGCCTAGGGTGTCCTGGTGCCAGGTGCACATATGAACACCCCTATGCTTGAACATGGTGTTCGTTATGGACAATCCGTGACAGGCACAGAAGTCCAATAACAAAACTCCGCTCGGGTTCAGATCAGGGGGGCCATTCCTCCCAATCACGCCCTTCCAAGTCTCACTGTCATTGCCCACGTGAGCAATGAAGTCTCCCAGCAGTATGAGGGAGTCCCCAGAAGGTATGCCCTCTAGCACCTCTTCTAGGGACTCCAAAAAGGGTGGGTACTCCAAACTGCTGTTCGGCGCATATGCACTAACAACACTTAGGATCCGTCCCCCCACCCGAAGGGTAAACCCCAATGAACAGGCTCCAAGTCAGGTGGCAATAAGTATGCCCACACCCGCTCGGCGCCTCTCACCGGGGGCAACTCCAGAGTGGTACAGAGTCCAGCCCCTCTCAAGGAGATTGGTTCCAGAGTCCAAGCTGTGCGTCGAGGTGAGCCCGACTATATCTAGCCGGAACCTCTCGACCTCGTGCACTAGCTCAGGCTCCTTCCCCTTCAGAGAGGTGACATTCCACGTCCCAAGAGCCAGCTTCTGTAGCTGAGGATTGGACTGCCTTCGGCCACCACCCAACTCACAATGCACCCGACCTCCTTGGCCCCTCCCATAGGTGGTGAGCCCATGGGAAGGAATGTTATGGTTAAAAAGCATAATAGCTGTTGGTTATTTGTATTTTAACATTTCTTCCCCTCTGACTCTGTACTTGGATACATAAAAACCTTGGGGATTATTTAATTTTAAGCAATTTCTTTTAACTCATGTGTTTTCTGTACAACTGCAGGGATTATGGCTCAATCTTGCTGTTCTTGCTTTCATCCTATTATTTTGTTAAAGTATACGTGCTTGATTTGGTGCTTAGATAGCTGACAAGTCATCCGTCATCCATCAGTCGGGAAAATCAAGTTGCCACAATTCAACTCTGGCAGTTAGCTACAAATTGCACTACAAAGAAGTGCTCTCAGTATTCAATAAATGAGAATGGTTATAGGCTCTTGCCCAGCACTTTACTCTTACATGTGACTGGGCGGCTGTTTTATTTTGAAAGAGTTTTGGGGTGACCCTATCCTAAAACATACATCCATCCATGCATTTTCCAACCCGCTGAATCCAAACACAGGGTCACAGGGGTCCGCTGGAGCCAATCCCAGCCAACACAGGGCACAAGGCAGGAACCAATCCCAGGGCAGGGTGCCAACCCACCGCAGTAAAACATACATTTAAAACAAAATTTTTTTTATTGCTACATCCAGATTCTTTGTTACATACATTAACACGTACAGTATGTCCTCCACCCCAACTCTTGTTCTCTTATCCTTGTACTCACATGGCCTAGTATGAAACACAGCCTGCAGAGGCAATGTACTTGAAGCTGAGCCTATAGATCCAACTGCATCGAGAATTGATTGCTGCTGTGCTTATCATTTTTCTTATTAGAGGACATCTCCTCTTTTATCTTTACCTCAAATGGCAAGACAGAGCTACAACACAAGCAAGGGAAGCAGAAAATAAACATGTATCCAGTCATCACAGTCTTTATCATTCTTAAATACTCTTAATGTGCCAGAATAGAAAATAAAAATAAATGGATGTAACAAAATCACACTGTACAATTTGGATATTTCAGAAGCTGTCATAGACAATATTGGTTGACACACCCAATGTGTGTGGCATTTTGTCTCTGTAAGGTTACATTGCTGCATTGCATGGCATGAGTCATGGGTCTTTTTGGTGAGTGTGTTCTTCCTTTTTCTCCTTCCTTTCTCTCTCTCTTCATAATTTCACCTTAAGCTGATGATTTTTTTTAAACTTTGTCAGGGTCAAAGTGAATATCTCTAACCACTCTCTATTGAATGTTATTTTGACAGACCATACCAGAACAAGTAAAGGTCAAGTATTTCAGACAAGCATATGGAATTTCTAGCAAAAATGAAAAGAATTTGACCTTTCTCTAAACCCTGCAAAAGTTAATTTCTACTTGTATACAAAATGTGTCTTTCTGCTCTTCTGACTGTTCTCTTTTCTTTGAGAGTGTCTTTGGTCAATACTAATACTTCCTCTTAGTGTATATTAAAAACTTTAGGCTTTTATAGAAGGTCAAAAGTTCAAGAAAAAAGAAAAAACTTTAAAAAATTGCCTATAATCCTTCATAACACTTTAAATCACAAGAAATATAACACACTTTAAAAAAATCACATTCCTTACAACTGTTACACAAGTGCAGTATTATCAGGAGGTGATTTCCTACATCTGTTGTATCAATTAATCAATCAACTAAATGCTTTAACATCTACTGTACATTAAGCCTGACATGTTAATAGTCACGTCTCCTAACTGTCCAGTGACATCTAGTATGTCATTGACAGTTACTTTACATTTTTAAATGTGTTCATAAAAATTAATTCCAAACATTTTGAATTACTTCAGTTTGTCAAGCATCTCCTGATTCAAAAGTAACAAAAAAAAACAGTATGATACATGCTATACCTCGGTTCAAATATAAATATAAAATAATGTATTTATTTTAATTGGCATATTTGTGCTTCTGCTTGTCTGTAACAGTCTGTCTGATGCATGTGGGATTTATTTTGTAACATTACTTACCATACTAACTCCATTAAACTTACTTAGAAAGTGTTTTAAAGTAAAGTACTTATCTTTATTCTCCTTCTCTGATGCAAAGAAGCACACTGCAACTGCACTTAGTGTCTTGGTCTTAATTCACTACTAATCCATAGCACTGAGGCACACTGCAACAGAGCTAATCCCCAAAATTAGTCATTACTATAAATCTGTTGTGACACAAAAGAAGGCACAAAGTCCAAAAGCTTAAAGAAAACCAACTTTATTCCAGTTAGACAGGAACAATTAGGGTATTTATTCAAACAGGAGCTACCACTTCAATACACACAGACACAGCAAACAAGCAGTGACAGGGCTAGATCAGTGGCAGGGACAGAATGTTCCTCGCATCAACTATAGGGCAACAGACTTGTTACGTGGGGAGGCTGCAAACTTGCAGTTGCTTTAGTGGTGCCATGAATCTGCGGTTGCCTCGGCGATGGACAAGCAACCCTCAACAGATGCATCATCTGCATTTCTGCATGAAGCACAGTTGGGGAGGGTCACAAAAAAGCTCAGAAATGTCACACTGTATTAAGACTAGACCAACACAGGATCATCCCCACCTCAGAGCACACTACAAATGACTATGACTGAAAGTGAGCATTCACCAATCAAAAAGGCACTGAGGGTGTGTGGTTTTCCTCAGAAATCAAAACTTTGAAATTCTATGTGACTAGAAGGTAAGCATTCACCACTCGAAAAAACAATGTGTCTGGAAGGGAAAGTGACTGACTGGAAGAAGACCACTCACCTTTCAAAAAAGTACTGTAACTAGAAGGTGAGCTATTACCACAAAAATCAAAACTCACATTCTCTGTGGCTGGAATGTGAGTTTTCACCCCTTGAAAATTAAGAAAATCGAGCACTGAGACTAGAAGGTGAGCTGTTGCACAAAAATCAATACTTGAAACAGCACTTTATGATGAAGAAACACTGCTACAAAAATCCAAACTCAAAAAAGCACTTTAATCTGACACCGAGCATTCAAAAGTTGCAGACCAAAGAACTCCTATTGTCCTAGGCGAATGTTTAACTGAGCCTTCATGAATCAAATCATTGAGGCAGTACTTAGCAAACATGTTTTACACTAAAGAAAAATTAACTTGTGATTCACTTAAAATTTAAATCAAAAAAGAACATTAAAACCTAATAATGTAATAAAATGTATACCATACTGTACCATTCTCTAAGAATTCTCTAAGGGGGCTGAGCCTATCCCAACAAATATAGGGTGACAGGCAGGAACAATCCTTGGACAGGGTGATAGTTCATTACAGGGAATGAAAATATATCCAAAGCAAAAAACTTTTTGAAATCATGCCAAATCTCAGCACTTTCAATGTCCATTAACTTCTGTCAGAGTAAGGCAACATAAAATAAACTTCTTGTTATTTTCATTATCCTTATTCATATGTTTGGTCTCCATCTTCAGGTAGTGTACCTCAGCTATGCTGTATGAGCGAGCCATAAGCAAATGTGGAGAATAGTGTTAATGGCTCACAATTTATTCAGGGTATAATTACTTCTCAGGAAATCACACAAGGTGTAAGCTTGTAAGCAGCAAACTGCATTATTTTTTTATTATATACATGTAATACCAGTTAAGGTTAAGTTTTCATAGTTTAAATCACACATTCACTTAACAGCCATGTCTTATTTAATCTAGAACTATATTAATTTTATTGAAAGCATATAGGTTAGAAGTTGTCACATCCTGACTTTGGGCCATCATTTCACCCCTCCCTCCTTGCTAATGGGCTCGCCTGTACTTCAGTAAGAGAGTAGGAGGGCATTATCATTAATTTTGTACTGACGGGTTCCCATGGTGTCTCGTGAAATCTCATCTTTTTTTCACATTAGCATCATGTTCATTAATTCTAATTTAGCTTCACCTGTACCTTGAGAGCATTGCTGCTTATTCTAAGTAAAGGTGAAACTTAAATTAAAGGTATATTATTGTGTCATGCCAATGTAATATCCAGGCTATTCCTTTTGTGTGGTTAAAATAAAAGTCACTTGAAGATTACAGATTCCTTCTTTTTTCCCTCTTTTCTGTCACATATACATACCTATTCACAGACAATAATATAACTTGTAATGCTGGGAAAAATATAAAAACAAATTGTGCTCGCTATAAAGGAAATGGGAAACATTAGTTAAAATGTATGAATCAGAAGGTGTATTGTAAAATTAGTTAAATTAGTAACTTCAACACCAGTTAATATGTCATGAAAAAGTAAAATCCATCAATAGTGCAAACCTATGTCATACAGAATGTAAGACTAGTGTAACACAGAGGCAACATCACACAGTAACAAACAAGACAAGAACTAGTGCTTTGGAAAAGAAAATGTATGCTTTTGGCAGTATTGCCAATTCATATAATTCTATTAAAATATTCTTCAACCCTAGTAACCCAACCTCTATGCACCCTAACAATAAAATGAAGATGTTTCTATCCTCATTGTTTTGGTGTACAATATTACTATTGTAATATTATGCTGCCCATTTAACACAAACCGTCACCTCCTTATACTTTTTTTCCTTTTTAGCTCAATTATTAAAGGTTATCAAAATGTAATTTTCATCTCTCAGTCATTACTAGTGACAGTTGTTTTAATTCAATAAACCACAGAAAGATGGATTCACTAAAGAACATTCCAGTGGAGTTTTAGTGTAATATTAAATGTTTAAATTATTATTTATTAATTTATTTTTTGTTTATTTATTTATAGAGCTGGTATGCTAAAACTCCTCTTGGGAAAAAAAGAGTAAAGGCTGCTGTTGGCAAAGAAGGAGACGAGGAACACCATAGTGCTGGAAAAGGAGGCAGTGGAGATAAAAAGTGATCATCAAAACTTGATAAAAATGATTGATTTATTTACAACTGAAATTACAAGCTCCATCTTGAGACTATTCTGCAGAATACTGCAACCTGCTCAAAAATGTGTTTACCCACGGAAATTAAATGTTATGAATTCAAAATATTACTGGGCATACATGTCACTCCTGTCTACCTCTGAATAAGAGATGCTTTTAAGTGCATGTTATTATTGTGTATTGTTTCATACTGTATCATTTTTAGAAGTTTATTAGCCATAGGGTGTGAAAGTTTACAATTGACATATGGAAAATGCCTGGCTGTCTTATGTCAATACTGGCAAATGATTATTTAGGTTTTATTTAAAAATGTTTTTTTTTCTTAATTGATATCTGCATTCAATTCTAAAAAAGTTGAGAAGTAACAAAACTGTGCTACAAACACGCCTAACTACTTCTATGCAAGTTCTTGATAAAATTTTACATGACATATTAACCGGCGTTGAAATTATTAATTTAAGGTAAAAACCAGAAAAAAGAAATGACGGCACTTTAAATAAAAGTCTTGGCAGCATACAAAAAAATTATCAGCAATTCTTTTTATTTTCAGTACAAGTAACAAGACTACAAATTGCAGAAGATATATTTTTATATCCAGTTGTGATAAGATTAGGCAAACCTTCAAAAGTGGATAAAATCTTCCTAGCAGAACACAGTAGATTCTCAGTAAGTTTTAACGGTACACCTTTTATTGTAGATTTGCAATCTAGTTATAGAACTGCTTGAACATACTCATAAGAGAACTAGATGTATTTGCTACACTTTTTTTTTTTTTAGCAAAATTTCTGTCAGCTTCTACAGCTTTGCACCAGGGAAAAACAACAGCATGAATCATTTTCTTCAATCAGTCTTAATTCTGTAATTGTACCAGTTCTTCAGTGGAGAACGTAAAAGATGCCATTGTAATACCTGTCCTTCAATTCAGTGGATCCATGTTTCTTCTCCAGCCTCATTACAGGAGACCAAATCTGAACAAATGTGTTTCCTCAAAGTTTTGTTATTGAAAATCAGACTTCATGGAGCCCAACCTACACAATCTTTATGAATATCCTATAGAGAAACATGACATTTCAAATTAACCACAAACATGTTAATTTTGACTGGAAAAGAGAAAATGTACCTGGCATATACTGTACCTATAGCTTACATGTACAGAACATATCTGTGTATAGCAAAAGGTACTAGAGTGATTTTGTCAAAATCAATAGTCTATTGGTATTTTATAATGCTAATAATTGTGCCAAGTTTCATTTGACCTGAGTTTTTTTTAATCATTGTGCTGGCAGCCCTTAACCCACAAATATTACTCAAAAGATGTTAAAATCATGTTCACAAACACCTAAAACTTGGAAATCCATTGAAAACAAAGTGGAAATTATGATCTACTGTAGTAAAAACCAAGATCCAGGCCTTTAATGACCTCTTCGGCACAGCCATCAGCAGTGTGTCTGTTTGCGGAGAGAGTGTTGACCTTGTTGAGAGGTTTACTTACCTTGGCAGTGACATTCATGTCTCTGGTGACTCTTCCTATGAAGTCAGTAGACAGATTGGGAGAGCATGGGGGGGTCATGAGGTCGCTGGAAAGGGGTGTGTGGCACTCCCGATAAATATTCAAAAGGACGAAGGTCCAAGTCTTTAGAGTCCTGGTGCTTCCTGTCTTGCTATATGGTTGCGAGACATGGACACTAACCAATAACCTGAGATGAAGACTGGACCCCTTTGGTACTGTGTCTCTCCGGAAAATCTTTGGGTATCGTTGGTTTGACTTTGTGTCGAATGAGTGGATGCTCATGGTGTCCCGAATGAGGCACATTACCTGCATTGTGAGGGAGCGTCAGTTTCGGCACTACAGCCATGTGCTGCGTTTCCCCGAGGGTGATCCAGCTCGCAAGATCCTCATTGTTGGGGACCCGAGTGGCTGGACCAGACCAAGGGGTCACCCACATAACACCTGGCTGCGGCAGATAGAGGGTTATTTCTGGAGGGTGGGACTGGACCACGTGTCTGCCTGGGGGGTTGCAAACTGGGATCCCGAGCTATTTCGTTGTGTAGTGGGTGCAGCAACGCATTGTACCAATGCATGCTCCCCAACTTGACTTCACTTGTAGTCAGAACACTTTCCATCTGCTTTTATTTAATTTTTGTAGACCACAATATACTGGAGAAATCTTGATAGAAAGTAATAGGCTTCTATCATTTTACAATGCAACCAAATTGCAAGGTATTTTCACTAACTGACATCCTCACAAACACATAGACATCATAAAATAGGGTCAAAATATTTTGAGGGACAGCAAAAATGCAGACATCAATAGAAAACTCAAAGCTGAAATTTTTGACCATGTCCTAAATCTTATAATATTTTTAGCAACTTGAAGCTAAGAATTTTTTCTACCGGGCCAAAATCAACTGAAACTGTTAAATGACCAAAGGTCAAACCTAAAGAATTACTCTGAACTTTGAGAAATATATACCTTCCACATAAAAAATTCTCCTTATTCTGCCACACCATAACAATATTAGCACTAATGGCTTCATCTTTTGATTTTCTCAAAACATGATGGGCTATTTCATCTTTGAACACCTTTCTAACTCCACTGCAGAAAGCTGGGATTAATACTTATTCTAACCTACGTTTGGTGGCAAGGGTTTTAAAAGTAACAATATATTTCCCTATGCTATGTGAACCTTGTTTAAAATTAATTGGATGGTTAATAAGCCAAACAAACACAAAATTCTCTAATAAAATCACTACAATGCATTAGATAGATAGATAGATAGATAGATAGATAGATAGATAGATAGATAGATAGATAGATAGATAGATAGATACTTTATTAATCCCAAGGGGAAATTCACATACTCCAGCAGCAAAAAATATTATATTAAAGAGTAATAAAAAATGCAGGTAAAAAAACAGACAATAACTTGAATAATGTTCAACGTTTACCCCATCTGGTGGAATTGAAGAGACGCATAGTTTGGGGGAGGAATGATCTTCTCAGTCTGTCAGTGGAGCAGGACAGTGACAGCAGTCTGTCGCTGAAACTGCTCCTCTGTCTGGAGATGACACTGTTTAATGGATGTAGTGGATTTTCCATAATTGATAGGAGCCTGCTGAGTGCCCGTTGCTCTGCTACGGATGTCAAACCGTCCAGCTCTATGCCAACAATAGAGCCTGCCTTCCTCACCAGTTTGTCCAGGCGTGAGGCATCCTTCTTCTTAATGCTACCTCCCCAGCACACCACTGCGTAGAAGAGGGCACTCGCCACAACCATCTGATAGAACATCTGCAGCATCTTACTGCAGATGTTGAAGGATGCCAGTCTTCTAAAGAAGTACAGGCGGCTCTGTCCTTTCTTGCACAGAGAATCAGTATTGGCAGTCCAGTCCAATTTATCGTCCAGCTGCACTCCCAGGTATTTACAGGTCTGCACCCTCTGCACACAGTCACCTCTGATGATCACGGGGTCCATGAGGGGCCTGGGTCTCCTAAAATCCACCACCAGTTCCTTGGTTTTGCTGGTGTTCAGGTGTAGGTGGTTTGAGTCGGACCATTTAACAAAGTCCTTGATGAGGTTTCTGTACTCCTCCTCCTGCCCACTCCTGATGCAGCCCACGATAGCAGTGTCGTCAGCAAACTTTTGCACGTGGCAGGACTCCGAGTTATATTGGAAGTCCGATGTATATAGGCTGAACAGGACCGGAGAAAGTACAGTCCCCTGCGGCGCTCCTGTGTTGCTGACCACAATGTCAGATCTGCAATTCCCGAGACGCACATACTGAGGTCTGTTTGTAAGATAGTCCACGATCCATGCCACCAGGTATGAATCTACTCCCATCTCTGTCAGCTTGTCCCTAAGGAGCAGAGGTTGGATGGTGTTGAAGGCGCTAGAGAAGTCTAGAAACATAATTCTTACAGCGCCACTGCCTCTGTCCAAGTGGGAGAGGGATCGATGTAGCATATAGATGATGGCATCTTCTGCTCCCACCTTCTCCTGGTATGCGAACTGCAGAGGGTCGAGGGCGTGTTGGACCTGTGGCCTCAGGTGGTGAAGCAGCAGTCGCTCCATGGTCTTCATCACATGTGATGTTAGAGCGACAGGCCGGAAGTCATTCAGCTCACCAGGACGTGATACCTTTGGGACTGGGGTGATGCAAGATGTTTTCCAAAGCCTCGGGACTCTCCCCTGTTCCAGGCTCAGGTTGAAGATGCGCTGTAGAGGACCCCCCAGCTCTGATGCACAGACCTTCAGCAGTCGTGGCGATACTCCATCTGGACCTGCTGCTTTGCTGGCACGAAGTTTCCTCAGCTCTCTGCTCACTTGCGCTGCTGTAATTGTGGGTGGGGATGTCTCTCCTATGTTGGTATCAGCAGAAGGATGTGTAGAGAGTGCAGTACTCCGAGGTGAGAGTGGGTTAGGGTGGTCAAACCTGTTAAAGAAGATGTTCATTTGGTTTGCTCTCTTCACGTCTCTCTCGATGGTGGTACCCCGCTTCGAGCTGCAGCCAGTGATGATCTTCATCCCATCCCACACTTCATTCATGCTGTTGTTCTGCAACTTCTGCTCCAGCTTTCTCCTGTACTGCTCCTTCGCCGCCCTGAGCTGGACTCGGAGTTCCTTCTGCACGCGCTTTAGCTCATGCTGATCACCGTCTTTAAAAGCCCTTTTTTCTGGTTCAAAAGGCCCTTGATGTCACATGTAATCCATGGCTTGTTGTTAGCATAGCAGCGTACAGTTCTTACTGGAACTACAGTGTCCATACAGAAGTTGATGTAGTCAGGAGTATTAGCAGGATTTGCATCATATCACTCAGATTGAGGAGTATGGGGCTCCCTTTGAGCAGAAACAGAAAATGCCTCTTGTGGTGTTAACAGCTTCTAAATGTTGCTGGACATTATTTAACTGACATACCATGTGCTGTACCATTGAGGCCAACACCTCAACATGTTTTTGTAGAGCTTTGTTGACTCTCTTGTTTACTGGTCCTGATATTCTATTATGTCTGTGACACAACCATCAAAGGAACAGTTTAAAAGAAGATTCCCCTAAAACAGCAGCTAGAATCAATAGGTGTTCTAAATGAGGGTTAAAAAGATCCTCGGATCTAGTAAAAAGGTAAGTAAGAAATTAAAAGCAGAGAGTCAGCAACTACCAAAATAACAAGAAAAAATAAACCAAAATGTCTTGAGCCAAGAGATGTTCTAAAGAGCAGAGTTACCACAAGCAACAAGTTTGTATTTCCCCCAATATCAGGATGCTAAACAGGAAGTGCTGCCATGTTTATAGCCGTGTGTTGATGACATTACATACTGTATAAAATTACACCAGTCACTGAAACATTAAACAATACAAACACTAAGTGGCATTGCCCAATGAAACCCAAGATGACATTGTGGTAAAACAAAACAAAATATAAATGTCAACTTTATTTATATAGCACATTTAAAACAACATCAGAATGCTGTGCCCAAAGTGCTTTATAATAATAGAATTTAAAAAAAACATTCAATTAAAGAAAAACATACAATTAACATGAATAACATAAATAGAAATAAAATAAATGAACATAAATAAAATAAATAATAAATAGAA
This sequence comes from Erpetoichthys calabaricus, assembly GCF_900747795.2. NCBI lineage: Eukaryota > Metazoa > Chordata > Cladistia > Polypteriformes > Polypteridae > Erpetoichthys > Erpetoichthys calabaricus. The sequence continues at coordinate 118,352,574 of NC_041399.2, read as the reverse complement.
GTAATGTTACATAATCACAATGAAGAAACCATCAGTATTACTGAAGGTCATGGAATGCAAGTGAATAGAAATGAGTCTTTAATCTTGTTTTAAACAGTTCAATCGTAGACGACTCCTTTATGTGATGAGGTAAAGAGTTCCACAGGCTTGATTTTACCTAATAGACGAAGCTGGAAAAAGCAACTCTTGACTACAGAATTAACTTGTTTCTCAAAAGAGAGGTTACTGTCAAAGGTAACACTTAGATTGCGGACTTGAGGTTTGCAAAAGATGGAGAAAGAGCCAGGAAGTCTAAGACCAATTTGGGCTTTAGCTGATGGACCCACTATAAGCACCTCCGTTTTATTATGATTCAGATCAAGAAAATTATTAGCCATCCAGGATCTTGGTTCAGAAAGATAGTTGTGCAGTTGATTTATTGCAGAGTTGCAGATGGGAATATAAACCTGTGTATCATCAGCATAGCAGTGAAAAGAAATGTTACATTTCCTAAAAATACCTCCAATAGGATGAAGGTATATAGAGAATAAGATAGGACCCAAAATGGATCCCTGAGGAACACCACATTTAAGAGGAGCAGTAGGAGAAAAAGAGGAATTTAAAGTCACTGAAAAGTGTCTACCAGTTAGATATGACCTGAACCAGTTAAGAGCAGCCACTTTAAGCCCAACAAGATGTTCAAGCCGCAACAGCAATATCTCGTGGTCAATAGTGTCAAAGGCAGCAGTCAGGTCCAGGAGGACAATGACTACAGCTCCACCTGAGTCAGTAATAATAGAGATGTCATTGAATACTTTGAGGGCCATCTCAACACCATGATAATGCCTAAAGCCAGATTGGTAGATCTCAAATAAATTATTGGAGTTAAGGTGATCAACCAATTGATTATAAATAATTCTTTCTAATATTTTAGCCAGAAATGGCAATTGGGAAATTGGACGAAAATTGGCTAAAACTCCAGGATCTAATTCTGCCTTTTTTAGGCAGGGACGCACTGCAGCATGTTTAAAAAAATGAGGGCACAACCCCCGCACTAATAGAATCATTGATAATGGCTAGTAAAGATGGGCCCAAAACATCAAAGGCTTCCACTAAGAGGCGTGGTGGTACAATATTCAGAGGACTGGAGGCTGGTTTAAGGTTGTCAATAGTTTTTTTTAGCTGTGAAAGTGAGACAGGATCAAAAGATTCGAATAAAATACCATGAATAACAGTAGGAAGTTCATAGTCAGTTGGAACAATACCACAGTGAATTTTATCAATTTTACTGACAAAGAATGAAAGAAACTGCTCACATGAAAGAACAGTGCTATTTAATCCCATCACAGAATGAGGGTGAATGGCCACATTCATTGAATTAAATAAGACCCTAGGATTCTTAGAATGATGGGAAACTAAATCAGCGAAGAAATCATGTTTAGATTTCTTAACTGCAACCTGGAATTTGAATAGAGAAGTCCTAAAAATCTTTTTTCCCAACGCCGTTCCACAGTTCGACAGGCGCAGCGTAGCGATCACGTAGTTTCATTTAGCCAGGGAGCAGGTCTTACCTTATTACAGCATGTCTTGAGCGAAGCAATTGAGTCTAATACCGTTTTACAAGAAGAATGAAATTCTAAGACAGAATCATTGATACAATCATATTGGACACGCACATCAAGACTAGAGAATATGGTTTTAAAATCAGATATAATAGAAGAATTTAAAAAGCGAGAGCAGCGTGAAACACAATTAGTAGTAGGGACATCTACAGTAATATTCAAATCCATCATTATAGAAAAGTGATCAGTAAAAGAAACATCGCATAAATCAATATCATTAACTGAAATATCACGTGTAAGAACGAGATCAAGGGTGTGACCGAGAGAGTGAGTTGGCATATTAATATGCTAGATAAAATTAAATGATTCCAATAGTGATAAAAAGTCATTAACCAAAGGTTTCGATTGACAAACAGGAATGTTAAAATCACCAACAATAAGTACTTTGCCATGGGAGAGGGTGATACAGTATCAGCCAGGAAGTCAGAGAATTCAGAAATGAATATATCATTAATTACAGGAGGTCTATAAAATACAGCAAACAACATAGAAGGGGAGCTGCACACTTAGAAAAGTTGCAGTTCAAACCTACTAAACGGACCCTTTGTAAGGCTCCGACACAAGAACATACTTTTAAAAACAGTGGCAATGCCCCCACCACAATGAGTCAGACAAGGAGAATTTAAAAATGAATAACCTGATGGTACCAAGTCAGTAAAACATGAAGAGTCACCATTTACAATCCAGGTCTCAGTGATGAAAAAGAAATCCAGATTATTTGAGATAATAAAGTCTTGCAGAATAAAAGTTTTATTAGACATTGATCTCATGTTCAAGAGAGCAGCCTTGATAGAAGTAGAAGAGCTCGCTGCGGGATAAGCACGGGTGAGCGTGCGAAGATTAGCAGCGTTTACTCCCCAAGAACACACCGAGGAAAAGTGATGCCGCCTTGAAATGGAGAAATTAAATTTGGTGTCCAGCACCCATGAACCAGGGATGGATTCCTGTGCAGGAGAAGATGGGTCGTAGGCAACTCGCAGGCATTGGGAAACCAAGCTCTGGGACTTGAGTCGGCGTTGTTTAACAGCAATACCGGCTCTTCTTCCACGTCCGCGGCGGGTGCGTTTGCGTCTCCAAGAGGCATTCAGGTCACTGATACAGATAAACACCGCCGTCCAGGTGAAGAAGTCAGCAGATGAATAAAACAAAGGTGGAGGATCACATAATATCCCAACAGGAGATGAAAATTGAGAGGAAAGCAATCAAGAAAATATGTTAAGTAAAGAATCACGATCATAGGACAGTGGTCGTTGGGATAAACTAATACAAAAAAACAAAGATAAAACATAGATTAGCAGACGGCCAGCCACACCAGTCGGCACCATCTTCATGCATAATTGGAATTGCTCAATAAACAAAACATTGATTACCAAATAAAAAGAAGATAAATGCATTTCAGCTATATAGCCATCATACAAATGATGAAGTGGTAATAATCTTTACATTTTTTTTCTTTGCAGATGGATGCTGATGTAACCTTTCCTCGTATACATTTATATTGTGAAATGAAAACATTCAAGTCACATTCAAATCCTTGCCCATAATATTAGCTAACCCCATATTCGTGAGAGACACCTTCATCTTGTGTGCCCGACATGATCCCCCTCAAACCTAGAACCCCCCTGCTTACTACTAGTGGGAGGAGCGGAGCTGGACAAGACATTTTAGCAAACCTTGAAATGATACCCCTGTAGTTCTAGGAACCAGCGAGTCACTCGTTGATTACTCACTTTATGAGTAGCCATCTATTGAAGTGGTGTGTTTTCCATAACATCAACTTTCAGTTTTGTCATCATCCACTAGGTAGCCAGCTTTTCACAAGGGATATTTATTCATTCAACAATTATTTTTGACCAGCCTATACATGTAATCACTGCATATGGAAGCAGAATGAACTACCCCTCAAGGATGTTTAGTATGCTTCTGGAAGGATATTATGCAATTGGTAAGCAGGCAAGAATAGACTTTCCTTTAAGCAGATGTTGTGAATGAACAAATCAGCATGCAATAATGGTAATTATTTATGGTAATGGTGTTTCTGGTATCAATCAAAGTGATTACAGGGCACCCGTTTACTATAGCATGCCCAGTGTGAGAAGAGAGAAAAGAATTAGCATGAAGCAAGCAGCTCCATGTGATGCTGGAACTACGGAGCAAGCTGCTCTATGTGAAGCTGGAAGTACGGCCTGAGCGGCTCTGCGAGAAACCAAAAGTAAAGGGCACCTCCTTCTCAACCAATCCTTTTTCATTTGGATCTTTTACTTTCTCTGTCTATCTCCACCTTAGCCTTCCTTACTATCTGTTCCCCTGTACTTCCATTGCCAAATTTTCTTTTATCCACATATTCATTGTCTCTCTTCTAATCACAAGTTCAAAGCACCTCAATCTACTTTACTTTCTTAGATATCTCTCCCAGGTTTTGTTGTACCTCTGACTGTCTCATTTTTTATTCTTTCCTTTTTTGTAACTCCACACATCCATTCCAACTATCCTGGCACACTGGGTAATAACTACTGTTATGCCTGGGTCCTGTTTATACTTGTAGAATTAGCTAAGCATTTAGCAACCAGTCTTATCAGTTCGGAACTTAGTGCCACTTTCTGCATTGGGATTTTGGGCTTCCTAACCAACAGAACTCAACGTGTGCAGATTGGCACTATTGTAATCTTTCTCACTGACCCTTAACACGGGTAACTCTACAAGGTAGTGTGCTGAGCCTACTTCTGTATTTGTTGTTCAGCTATGATTTTGTAATCTGACACAGTTCCAGCTCTTATTAAATGTGCTGTTGACACCATCATCATAGGCCTGATCACCAACAATGATACTCAGTGTTGCTAGGACAACAATCTCATCATTAACGTCAGAAAAAACAAGGAATTGGTCATGGATTTCAGAAAGCAGAATGCAGACCACACTGACACATACATCACAGGGGAATTTGTTGAAAGAGTGAGCAGCTCTAAATTTCTTGGAGTCATCATAACTGACAAACTAAAGTGGGCACAACATATTTTATCTCTTGTCAAAAGGGCTCACCAGCGCTTCAGCTTCTCCAGATGACCAAGGGTAGTTTAGAATTCTCCATCTGTTTTCATGAACTTTGATAACTGCACAATGCAGTCCATCCTCACTAGCTGCATCACATCCTGTTATAATGCCTGCTTGTCTCAAAAAAAGTAAAGCACTGCAGAGTGTTGTGCTAGTGATACGGAACATTACTACCTTCTGTTCAGGACATATACAACAGGAAAGAAAACTGTACAATTAAAAACCTCTGCCTTCCTGCACAACTGATTTTGTTTCTCTTACCTTCTGACAAATTGTACAGGACCTTTGGCAGTTGCACTAGTAGATTAAGGGATGCTTTCTTTCCACAGGTTTTAATGTTGCTGAATAGTCAATCACAACAGTAAATATTGTTTATATACATTTTGCTTGCTAGGCAGCCTTTTTAATTATTTGTTGTATTTTTTTCATTACTTCTGAGGAGACATGCAAGTAAGAATTTCACATTTCAACTATGTACGCATGAAAATAAACTTGTCTTAGCTAAAACTTGTACATTTTGCTACATGCAAGATTTTCAATTACAAAAACATGGTGTTATTAACCATCATTTTGATCATTGTGTACTTTTTAATAATGTATAATCAAAAAAGAATTGTAATAATGAAAAAAGCAGGTGCATACCATCATTCTTTGCATATTTACCCTGGAATTCAGCACCATAGCATACAATTACCTAAGCCCACTTAAATTTAAGGGTCGTGGGGGAGTTGGAGCCTTTCCCAGCAAGCATAGGGTGCAAGACAGGAACAATCCCCTGGACATGGCAGCAATCAATCACAGGTTGAACTCATTCACACACACGAGAGCCAATTTAGTGTTGCCAATCCACCTAATCTGTACATCTTTGTACTGTGGGAGGGAACTGGAGCACACAGAGGAAACTCACATGAATGGGGAGAACATGCAAACTCCACAGGAGGTGGTAACCGTTATTATGAGGGAGCAGCATTACCACTGCATTGCAATGCCACCAAAATTCCTAACCAGTATTTATTAAATAAATACTGTATTTTATACTTCATTGTTTGATGTATATCTAACAAACTGCAATCTGAGGAAATGGAAAAAAGTGAATTTTAATTTAATTAGTTTTGTCTTCGGCAATACAGGCAATTTATAAAATATATCAGCTGGCTCCTACGTTATTTGCCTTTCTCTGTAGTAGGAGGCGAGACTCTGGCCTTTAAACTTGTATCATAGTAACTGAAGCACACTCATTTTTAGAAAGGGAATAATAAAATTTATTGTATAAATATATATACATATACTGTATATGTTGATATATAAGACAGGACGCAGAGAGACTAGACAGATGAACATATAACATAGAAACACCAGCCAGTTAACTGGGTATTCATAGTTCCAATTTATCTCGGCATAGATAAACAGTTGTACAATACCAAGTCTTTAAAGGTGACATCTGATGTTGCTTTGTCGCTGCTCTTCTTGCAATGGAGTGCACTCTTTCTCTTCACTGCATGCACCTTTATTTTGGATGTTCTGTGATTTTGCTTTCTCAAGCTTGCTTTCTGCTGTTGGCTTGATGGAGAGATTGTCAAATTCTGATTTACAAAGAGAAAAAGGTTGTCAGTTCCCTGATCCAATAAAACAGAATGGCACATTAACTTTTCACTTCAGAAGGTCATTTTTCAGAGTATGAGCACAGTTTTCTCCTAGGCAAAGTGCCCCAGAGAAGGTGCTCTGAAGGAGTCTCCAGATTTCAGTGACAGTGTCTAGATCAGTGGTCTCCAACTCCAGTCCTGGAGAGCTACTATGGCTAGAAGTTTTTATTCTCTTTTCTTAATTAGTGATCAGTTTTTGCTGCTAATTAACTATTTCCCTTTATTTTAATTGACTTTTCTTGAGACTCTGACCGTTGAATTGATTCCTTTTTCCTTAAACAGGACCTAAACATACATTTGATGTGAAGTGAGCTAAGTTGGGGCCTCAAAATCCAATCTTCATTCAGTTTCTTAATTTGAAGCCCATTCTCGTTGCTAATTAAACCAGTTATTTCATTCCATGGTGCTCATTCTGCCATGACAGACATTTCCAAAACTGTTGATTTTCTTTTTTAAGAGCGCTGCCAAAATGTTTTGTGGACCTGAGCATATCAATATTACTGAAGCCTTCACCTTTCTTTATTATCAGTTATTGTGTGATGGACTGTTTTTTTTCCATTGTATAAGGCCGTGTGTAAAATTCACACTATAATATGGTGTACGGACAAAAGCGGAAATGTTCGTACGCACAAAAAAATCCAGATGCAGAAATCTGTGCGAACGCCAACTTCCACGTTCTTCCGCTACATAAATCGCGGTCAGTTTGAAAAGTAACGCACATGCACGCGCCTGCTGTCCCGCCCCAACTCCTCCCAGAATTACGCCTCTTTGAATATGCAAATCAATAAAAATAGCCCTTAAGCTCAGCCTTCTGTGAAAGGACAATGGCAAAAGCACAGGGGAAAATAGAAGAATTTCAGCGAATACCAAGTGGAGGCAAGGAAAAAACATTTATTTTTTGGTCTGAACAGTATAATCAACAAAAGGAAGTTGATCGAGTGACAGAGTGTGGGTGAAACTTGAAAGCTCAAGTTCAGAAAAATGCACAGTGCCCGAAATAAAAAAGAAGCGGTCAGATATCAAAGTCGCTGTGAAAAGGTGAGTCGTAGCCCACCATCCGAGTGTCGAAATGCCAACTTTAATCTCGAAATGTCCACTTCAGTCACATAGTTTATTTTGTCATTAAAGTAGAACATCATAAACTTCATCTTTAAATTGTTTAATTTACTAATTTCTCAAATACAATCGTAACTAAAGTAGCACGTTAAATGCTTTGTTTTGTATGTGTTCTGTGTGTGTGAATCACTATGTGATTCTTAAATGGACTTTCTCTTCCTCCGACAGAACACAGAATCCATTACATTTGAGATATTACAGCTCTCTGAATAATTAAAATACTGATATGTATACTTGATATTTTCTTGATGATAGGAATAAAAGTATGTTATTAAACATGGGAACACGGTGGCGCAGTAATACTGACAAGCAGGCACCTCGTCCACAGATTGTTCCTGCCTCCCACAAAATGCTTGCTGCGCCATGCATGACCTTCGATGAAATAATTTATTGCAGCAGTACTGTCTCTTTCAAACATACAAACCCCCAATTCCTGTCCTTTCTTTTCTTTCTTCAAGTAACCAATCGCCACACAATCAGCTCTGTAATAGATGTTAAGCCATCTGTAACCTTAGAACTCTGATTCTTCAAAACTTTTAAGGAACATTAAAATATCTTCGTAGTACATGTTTAGTTATTCTATTCATCTATGCAGCCAGTGTCACGCCAGCCCCAGCAAGAATACAGCGAGAGGCAGGAACAATCCCTGAACTAGCTAGCGCTGCGCCACTGTGTCCTCACATGTTTAATTATTAACAATATAGATTATTTAAATGATGTTAACATTTTATCTGTATAATGTAATAAACCTATTTTGCTGCATTTCATCTTAAAAATTATATCGTCATCATATATAAATACGTGCTTTATAAAGTGGCGCAGGTTGTGCAATATTATAATTGTATCGTGCAAGTTTACAGTGAGGGCGGCACGGTGGCGCAGTGGGTAGCGCTGCTGCCTCGCAGTTGGGAGATCTGGGGACCTGGGTTCGATTCCCGGGTCCTCCCTGCGTGGAGTTTGCATGTTCTCCCCGTGTCTGCGTGGGTTTCCTCCGGGCGCTCCGGTTTCCTCCCACATTCCAAAGACATGCAGGTTAGGTGGATTGGCGATTCTAAATTGGCCCTAGTGTGTGCTTGGTGTGTGGGTGTGTTTGTGTGTGTCCTGCGGTGGGTTGGCACCCTGCCCAGGATTGTTTCCTGCCTTGTGCCCTGTGTTGGCTGGGATTGGCTCCAGCAGACCCCCGTGACCCTGTGTTCGGATTCAACGGGTTGGAAAATGGATGGATGGATGGAAGTTTACAGTGAGGTAATTGTACTTGTAAATACAAACAGTTCTGTAAGGAGCACTTGATGGAATGATCGAGTGCGTTTATAGTTCTTGGGATGAAATTGTTTCTGAACTGCGAGGTCCATACAGGAAAGGGTCTGAAGCGTTTGTCGGATGAGAGCAGTTCAAATAGCGAATGGCTGAGGCAGCATGTGCTTGATTCTATATACCGGTAATTCTGTTTCCGATCAGCTGCTCCGAGTGGTGCAGTGAGAGTAATATGGATAAAGATGATCCGTTGTGGCAACCCGTAACGGGAGCAGCTGAAAGTAGAAGAAGAAGGTGCAGTGAGAGTAACAACATTAAAGCAGCTATGGTATTTAGAATAATTTGGCCATTCTGTGGACCATTATATTGTTACAGGTTAATTACAATCAGATGCCTTAAACTAATGAACAATATGCAGTTAATTTCAGTGTATTTGATAAAGCCGGCGTTGTGGATGTAAAAAAAGAAAGGGAAACCACCTTGGAACAGCAGCACTGCTTTGACGCTGGGTGCTGCCAGTTTGCAAAACCGAGCGGAGAACTTACGTACGCCAGGGTTGGAGCTATCGTGAAAATGTGCATGGCTTTATGCCAAGTTTAGGTTTTATACATCGCAATTTGAGCGTGGAAATGGGCTTACACAACATTTTTATGCGTACGCACTGTTTATACATGAGGCCCCAGGACTGGAGTTGGAGACTCCTGGGCTAGATAATATCCTAGATGGGATTAGTGTAACTAGTTTATGAAGTGGAAGCACTCATGACTGGGTTAAAGTCACTTCCAATTACAAAATCAGTACCTCTTCATAAAATTCTTCTGTTGATCAGAGTTTACATTCATTGATTTACAGCTCTTTGTTCTTGCTTAAGTTAATTTTGCACAACCTGGCTCAAGAAGTCTGCAGAAGGGGCTTCTGTAATGATGTCAGTTCAACTCTGACTTACACCTTTATCAGATGAAGCCTAAGCATATTCTGGTACAAGGTGGAGTTCAATCATTTCATTTGGAATGCAAGTGGGGAAAGGTACAACTGGATGCCTGCTTTCTTAACATGCCTGGTCTGCCACTAATGTGTGGGAGAATGGGCAATGCCCGCTTTATCCTACTAGCATAGAGTAGGTTTACAAACTTTGATTGGTATACACAGGTTTAGAAGATGAATTTATGGCTTCCTCTTGGTAAGGGAGTTGAATTAGGCTTAGTTTTGTTAATTTTGATTTGTTTGTATGATATGTTATTTGCTTTTAAAAAATTCAATTTTAAAAATTCAATAAAAAATAATAAAGAGGAATTAATGGACCATTGAATACTTAACACCATTTAAAGTTTTTCAAGTATAGTAAGATAAATATTGACTTTCTTTCAATCTGTCCAAGACACTGGAAAGAAATCACTCAGAATCTCACCCATCTTATACGTAGAGGCCAACTTAGAAATTCTTATTCAGCTTTGCTAAAATAAAAATGTCCTTTGTTTGTATGAGCATGCAGACCTCTTAATGTCTGCTGAAATGCAGAAGGTATAATATTACATGGTGTAGGCTCGCTCTCTCTCTCTGTCTCAGCCTCACTGACCCTTCGTACACTCATCCCTTCCCTTAAGTAATCCCAGATGAGCCCCCAGGTATCCCTGGTGAGGAATCACTGATGGTTTCACTCCTCTCTGTTTCATATCCTCACATGGAATGGCAGGCTATGACTCTAGGGTTTATAAGTTACAAGTGATATTTCAATTAGAAAACAATTATTTAAATGAGTAATTGGATCGTTTTAGTTGTCATCCACCGGAAAAGGTGCAATATTTATTTATTGATACATTCAAAGAAGTTCAGAATGTCTTGGAAAAGTTTAAGATTACTGTTTGCTGGTTTATGCTTTCTCTTAACTGTCAATCTGTAAATTGCATCAAAATGCATGAGGTAGCAGTGTAACTGGAAGTACATTCGGATTATAGGATGTATATTTGTCATTGGGAGCGAATAATGCCTGCCCACAGTTTCTGGCAAGATAAGCACTTCTACTAGAAGTTTTTCTGAGAGATAATGGCATATTTCAAAAGGTATCAATCTTCATAACTATAACATATTTACTGTATTTGCCTTAATGTAGAGGATATGACCATTCTAAATGTACTGTATATACACTCAGACTCTTTATTGGCAAGTCAATTGAAGCATAAATATTTCTTAATATATATGTAAATATTACTAAAAAGCAACCCAATACACCTTATACATACAATGTGAAAAAATAAACAACAAACTTGCAAGCAAGTCTCATACTTTATGTTTTACTAACTGAAAATTACGCAGTGGAATGAAACCTGGAAATTAATAACATGATGTAAAATAAGCTTTACATAAACAAGACATGATATTTTTAAAATACATTTGCAGAGTTTTAATTCACCATATATTCTTGAAATTACTGCCATTGTAATTCATTTTTAGAAAAGACAAAAAAATTAACATTTAGCCTTCTGGTAAGAGTTTACATGACAATTGCTATCCATAATTTCATCCACTTAATGTTTCTTCAAAAGCTATATTAAAAATAGTTAACTGAAGCTTCCTTACTAAAATATTGAAAATTTCCACAATGATGAATAAACAGATGTTCAAGGAAAGCAAATAAATAAAGTTAGGGAGGAATTATATTCCTATACAGTAATTATATAAGAATTATGTGTAGAGTTCAAGTCAAGGGAAGTTATGCTTAAATTGTATAATGCACTAGTGAAGCCTAATCTGGAATACTGTGTGAGTTTTTGTCTCCATGCTACAAAAAATATACTACAAAGTATGAGCTATAAGGAAAGACTGAAAGAACTTTATTTGATTGTCATATTAAATGAAAAAGATTGTCATGGTTAATGGCGCTATATGTTTTCATCAAAACTGTACTAATTCTATAGAAATGAAATAGTTACGCAAGAAGAAATAAGCCATAATTAATTCACAACTCTGAGACTGTGATTTATAGCTACCTAAACCATTTGGTTAAGGTTTTGTTGCTACAAAAGGTATAATAATTGAGCAGTACACTGGCACAGTGGTAACACTGCTGTTTCATAGCAAGGAGTTCAGGGTTCGCATCCTAAGTCCTTCCTGCATGGAGTTTGCATGTTCTCCTTGTATCTCGTGGGTTTCCTCCAATTACTCCAGTTCCCTCCCATAGTCTAAGGATATGCAGATTAAGTGGATTAATGATACTAAATTGATCCTAGAGAGTGTATGAATGAGTCATCACCTGTAATAAACTGGTACCATGTCCAGGAGATTGTTCCGGCCTTGCGCCCTGTTCTTTCTAGGATAGGCAATGGTATGGTAATTCATTTTAGTGAGGACATTTTTTTTTTTAAAAGGAATATGGGGAATTGCCTTTTTTTAGAAAAAAAATTAAACAAAGTTGTGTAATTTATTAATTCACCTCATCTTTTTAATATTAGGTTTTGCTTTCATTTCATTTGAAAATCTAATAAAAATGCACTATGAATAAGTAGACAGGGATATATATTTATTTATTGTATATATAAAGATGTTCTCCTTACCTCTAGCATTCTATAATAATGATTTAATGGGTTGTATTGGTGTTAAGCAGGAGGTCATTAAAAGAGTGTTAGAAACATAGGGTAGTGAGCAATTACAGCATTTGGTATCAAGGTACACATGCTTTGGATTCTAGTATGTGAGAAATTTATGTTGGGAACTAAATACAGTAATTCCCAAAAATGCCAAAGCAAAAAATTATAATCTTGATTTTTCTCTTTAGCACATGTAGTCCAGGATTTATTGGCACAGAGGAAAATACTAATGACATCTTACTTGTAACTGATCCTTGGTTCAGAATTGTAAGCCTGTTGGTTTCTCACATGCAGATGGACAGTCCTACATGCTAGTTTATCTCATTGTCCAGGAAATGGATGTTATTCATGCTGAACCCATGCTGAATGAGGTCTAACTTTAAGGTTATCAGTGGTAATGGGGGAAGGTGCATTATTATCTCATTGTGGTAATCCACTTACCAAGCATTTACACTTTAAAGGAAAAAAGATTTCAGAGTCGTGTGAAGTCGACTTTTACGGAGTAAAAAGTTAAAGCACTTACCTTTTTAAATCGTTGAAGTGCGGGGTGCGCTTTCGCTAACATTTTAACTTCTGCTTTTTCACGCAGCGGGACGCCGGCGACAGGTTGGGTGCGCCTCCGAGTCAGGCCTGCTGGAGGACGCTGCGTGTACCCCGTCATAAAGTCGAGCGTGTTTTTAGCCACCTGCGTTTGCAAACAGAAAAGTGCGGAGCGTTTACTTAAGTTTGTACAAAGTAATTTAGTTTCACAGAACGGGCCAGCTCCTCCAACGGGAGTGCGCCATTGTGTTCACGCGCACTCGAGGCTGCGAGCCTATTTAATACCTGCCTTGCAGGGACTGAGTGGAGCACCTGTACAGAATGCACCTGCATCAGCAACGATTGGTGTAAGGGAGCAGCGTGTCGGAGGATTGGGTGAAGATTTGTTCGAGTATAAGAGGTACTTCCTGTGTCTAGGACGCATCTTTAGACTCGGTGGTGTGGATAGTGTGGTGATATTGTTTGTTTGTTTGTTTGTTTGTTTGTTTGATTTTATTTTTTTGTATACAGTATACCAAATAGCGGCTTGTGCTTTGTTTACATATTTTTAATATTTTGTTATATGTAAATAGATATGGATATCTTCTAGTTGTAGTATTGTTTTGGTGGAGGTATTTATATAGATTTGGATTTGGGGTGCACTTTGCTTTTCTTGTATATACACTTTTTTTCCCCTTGTACATATTTTTGAGATTCTTTGGACATTGATGTGTGTAATTTCTTTTTGATTGTTTTCGTTCTTTAGGAATTCTACTACTTTGTGTATATACATTTTTTGTCTTTTTCTTTTTGGGACTTGCAAATACACTGTAAATATCCAGTATTTTTGTAAATAAAACCCACGTTAGTTTTTGGGGGAAATACCACCTTTTTGTGTCTGTGACTCCATGTCTGACTTCTGTCAAGTCTGATCCCGGTCGGTCCGAGCTACAAAATGCCCACTGTATAGCCTGGTGCTAACCTTACCACTAGGGACGTGCAGTCAAGGGAGGCAGGTCATTATGAAAAGTAAAAAAAACTAAAAATGATAAAATGATTTTGTCCACTGGTCTGAGCAATAAATTTGTTTTCTGCATGATCCCAATAGTTTTGATCATCTTTATAGTCAAAATCGCTGAATTTGCGCATTTCCTGTTCAAATGCAGGGGAAAAACGCGAGGTGCAGGAGTGACCAGCCGAGCCTCACCTTACTGCGCTATTCCTCACACACTGGGTTTATGCATGCAATTGGTGCATGCTTGTTGCTGTCTCTCTGTATGTCGCCAATATAATGTTTGCAGACACGTTTATTATACACCCTGACTTTCCACAGTCTGGCTAATATATTTAATGAATATGTTTGACGTATTTAGTCTTGCTGATCGGACATAAAACCGCAGTGAAAAGGTACAAGGTGAGGCAGACAGTACAATGAGCCAAACAAGTGCTTGTTGTTGTTGTGGTTCTACGCAGAGGCTCTGGGCGCCAATAAGTTGGTGATATCAGAAAGTGAAGCGCACTGTAGTGGTCCGTTTATTTTAATTTTTTGTTATGACTGACTGACAAAATGGAATATTAAGACTTTTAAAACTAAATGAAAATAAGGAGGACTTTTACAAGAAAGTGATGAAGATTTTCGTGGAGAAGGATAGGCACATGGACATTTACAAATAAAGGTAAGACCATAAACTGTTTTCAGTTTTATAAAAAAAATGTGATATTTGTAAACTAAATTTTGACCTTAAATAAAATATTTTCTTGTTGTCCTTTTGTTGGACAGTCTGTATTAAAATTGATTAAAGCATCAGAATTAAAAGCTTTTAAAAACAACTAAATAAGGTCAAAATTGAAATCCGTTTTTTTACAACACTCTATAGTTTCATTTGTGTTGAATGAGTGTGAAATGTGGAATTGCAATGGCAGATTTAGAACACATGGAGGGTGCAGAGCAAATGCGCACTCTCACTCCGCTATAAAATGTAACGTTCTTTCTTAGCCAAATATTTCCATCCATCCATCCATTTTCCCAACCCGCTGAATCTGAACACAGGGTCACGGGGGGTCTGCTGGAGCCAATCCCAGCCAACACAGGGCACAAGGCAGGAAACAATCCTGGGCAGGGTGCCAACCCACCACAGAACACACACAAACACACCCACACACCAAGCACACACTAGGGCCAATTTAGAATCGCCAATCCACCTAACCTGCATGTCTTTGGAATGTGGGAGGAAACCAGAGCGCCCGGAGGAAACCCACGCAGACACGGGGAGAACATGCAAACTCCACGCAGGGAGGGACCTGGGAATTGAACCCAGGTCCCCAGATCTCCCAACTGCGAGGTCAGCAGCGCTACCCACCTGCGCCACCGTGCCGCTCTAGCCAAATATTTGCCTTACCTATTTGTGTGTAAAGAATGCTGATGAGATATGAAACATAACCAGTAGTCAATGTGCATGCTGCCAATTGAATAGTGAATAAGCTACTCTTTTGGGTTCATATACTGTTATTTGTAAATCTCACTCTGAAGGAGTCGGTGCCTCACCAACAATGAACCTCACCACACGTCACTGCTTGCCACCCTGGGGCACCACAAATATCCCATCACGTATTTTTCAAATTGGTGGTCTTTGCAGGTCTGAGAGAAACGGTCCATTACTATCTACAGCTGCCTAACTTTGTGAGTGATGACAGCAGCATCTTCAAGAAGTACATGCTCATTAGTTCTGGGCGGTATGACCAAAATTCTATATCACAGTATTTTTCAAAATTGTACCGGTTTCATGGTATTCAACGGTATTTTTTTCCCATGCATGAGTGGATGTTAACCACTGCAATTACTGGCTAAGAATAACCTATTCCACTGTCATGAGAATTGTACATTGTACAAAAAAACATTTTAATGTGCACACAAGTATTAATACAGGTTTGCATGGCCCCATAAAGTGATAGTTTTCAAGGAGGGGGGCACTATTGAAGAGAAGGAATCACATTGCATGACAATTGCAGTCAAAATATAGAACCATTTTATTGAACAAATTTTGCAAACAACAAACTAAAAATTTGACAACATATTGTCAACCATCCAAAGAGGCATTTAGACTTAGTCAAATATCCAGAGGTGCGTGTCAAAAGTTGTATTGCACTGAACAATATGTTTTAGAAAAGGAATAAATAGTAAATATTTTTTGAAAACCAACTAGACTTTCTGTTAATGTTAACAATCTCTGTCCACTAACACGTTAAAGTGACTTTTTAAACAACTTTACCATCATTAAACTGCATAACATTTAAACTAATAAACAATAACAATAAAATAAATAATAGTGCAACTTCCAGTACTAATACTATTACTTCAAAACTTCAAGCCCAGGTACATTACACAGTATTCACCAAAATAAAATAAAATAAAACAAGTGCAACTTGGTGATGGACATCTTTACCACTGAACCGTCATTAAGGCAAATTGCATTAATATGGACCTTGCTTCATACTAAGCTATATACATAAATAATAAAACTGCAACTTGCATTTATAATACTATTTGTGGTATAGTGGGTTCGCGGCTTCAAAAAAAAAAAAAAGGTCAGTTTATAAATCCAGTTTGCCGTGTCCGTCTCCGTGGGCGTGATTGCACGACCGCGGGGAGTTGATGAGGTGATTGGGGCGAGTCGCACCCAATCGTTCTCAATTACTTGATTGGCTTACTGCGGCATGTGAATAAGGCGCTGCGCCCATGGAGATGTATATTTATGGGCCGGCAGGATAGGGGGAAGGAAAAAAGAAAAGATAGAACACAAGGTGGTTAAAGAAGGGAAAAGGCAGTCATGGGAGACGATCCAGACACCAGGAAGGTGAAGGCAGCACGAGCTGGGGCTCCTTGAGGGAGCGCAGGCTGAGGCGATCTAGGGGCTGGTTCACCCAACTGACTAAGCGTGTAGAGTGGGGTGAGCGAAATTAAAGACCTCAATGGATCTGAGGAGCGATTGAGTGAGTGCGAAGGTAGACGGGAGGTGTGCCGACCTCAGACGATCTGGCTGCGCAGTGTGGCGGCAACCAAGACAGGGGTTGGCAGAAAGCAGTTCGTGCTGCAAAGGCTCCGCCAGCATAGCCAGTGAAAGGTGTGCCGTGGAGACAGAAGGCAGTGTGCTGTGATCGGGCGAGGAGAGAAACTGCATTTTAACCTCTATTTTAACGGATTTATTTATTATGGATTTTATCTCCACATTTCACTGGTTTTATGGATTTGCTATTTATTTGGGTATTGTATTTTTCTGAACACTACACAATGGACACTTTTGGTTTTACTTTTGACTGTTTTTAACAAAAGCACTTGAGCACTTTCCACCATCCCCTGGCTTCAATGAGATTTCTCAGCTCATCTCGGTCATAACTATCGACGGTGTTGGTTCAACAGACTCCCATGTGGGAAGAGGGAGTCTGTAGGGGACTGGCATCGTCACATTATTACACAGTAACCAGATACATTACACAGAATTGAAAAAAAAATAAAACAAGCACAACTTGGCATGCAGTATTATCCAGTAGTATAGAAACAGTATTCACACATTTTAACATAATGGTCCACATCCGAACTTTTAAAACCAAAGTATCTTCAGACAACAGACACAGCACCTTTTTTCGTCAAAAGGTCTTCTGTGTCGTCATGTTCAACTTTATCGTCTGCTACAGCTTCCATTTAGGAATGTTCTCTGTCCATTTTCAATGCTCAATACTTCCACTAACGCATGTACTCCATTGGATGCCTGTTTAGGAGTGCAGCAGTGAAAAAGGTCCCCCCTTAAACAGTTTACCGCTGTGCCATGTTCTGAACGTTGCTTAGGCTATTTAAACGGTGTTCCGGTATAAGAAAAATCCATATCATAACAAAAATAAAAAATGGTTTTTGGTATGAACCGGTATATCGCCCAGCACTAATGCTCATAACAAAAAAACGTGTTATAAAGTCATGTTTTAGAAGCAGAGAAGTGTCCAAGAAGGATGGATGAAAGTATAGACACCTGATTGACTTCTCTGTAGGTGTTAAAATGCTGAAATAAAATGCTCTGCTCTGAAATGCTTCCACCCTGGAAAGGATGAGGTGATACTGATAACATTTAGAGGATAACCTGTTTTTCAATAGTAGCTTAAATAAGCTACCATTCCTAGCTTTATTAAGGGCCCTAGTTAGTCAGTTAGTCTCGTCCGTTACAGGAGATACAGTGATCCCTCACTATATCGCGCTTCGCCTTTCGCGGCTTCACTCTATCGCGGATTTTATATGTAAGCATATTTAAATATATATCGCGGATTTTTTGCTGGTTCGCGGATTTCTGCGGACAATGGGTCTTTTAATTTCTGGTACATGCTTCCTCAGTTGGTTTGCCCAGTTGATTTCATACAAGGGACACTATTGGCAGATGGCTGAGAAGCTACCCAACTTACTTTTCTCTGTCTCTCTTTCACTGACTTTCTCTGATCCTGACGTAGGGGGTGTGAGCAGGGGGCTGTTCGCACACCTAGACGATACGGACGCTCGTCTAAAAATGCTGAAAGATTATCTTCACGTTGGCTACCTTCTGTGCAGCTGCTTCGTGAAGCGACATGCTGCACGGTGCTTCGCATACTTAAAAGCTCGAAGGGCACGTATTGATTTTTTTTATCTGTCTCTCTCTCTCTCTCTCTCTCTCTCTCTGCTCCTGACGGAGGGGGTGTGAGCTGCCACCTTCAACAGCTTTGTGCCGTGGTGCTTCGCATATTTAAAAGCCAAACAGCCCTATTGATTTGTTTGCTCCTTTGAAGAGGAAGATATGTTTGCATTCTTTTAATTGTGAGACGGAACTGTCATCTCTGTCTTGTCATGGAGCACAGTTTAAAACTTTTGAAAAAGTGACAAATGTTTGTTTGCAGTGTTTGAATAACGTTCCTGTCTCTCTACAACCTCCTGTGTTTCTGCGCAAATCTGTGACCCAAGCATGACAATATAAAATAACCTTATAAACATATGGTTTCTACTTCGCGGATTTTCTTATTTCGCGGGTGGCTCTGGAACGCAACCCCCGCGATGGAGGAGGGATTACTGTAGACATTTGAAGTGGAGCTCCGTTAGCAGTGGCTTTATTTTCCCACATATTTCTTAATATTTAGAGGTATCCTGTATTTACCTGACCCAAGGAACTTCCACTACAATATATAATATATAAACATGAGTAACAAGAAGAGAGGTCAGAAAGAACCGGAAAAGAAACTTAAAGCTACATCAAAGCTTGGACAGACATCAAGCCCGAGCACGAGGTACGGCCTGTCAGAGACTGACCTGGAACAGGCAGACGAATGCGCAAACTTCCTAGAAACCCGCTCCACTGCATCGTCTCCAGTCGAGAGCGAAAATGGGAGTGAGGGTGCAAGTGATGCAGGTCACGATGGATCGTCGATTTCAGAGGATCATTCAAAACTAGAAAAGGCCCTGCAGTACGTGCTCTCAGCTACTCATCGCGAGCCCACAGCATCGGCTGTAATAGGAGCTGCAATTCCACCCGCGGAGCACGAAAGCCGAAACGCTCTGTCCGAACTGAAAGAGATGATCGCATTACTGGCTACTGCTACGGCTATGGCCATAAGTGAGCTTAAGAAGGAGCTTAAGAAGGATAACAAGGACAGGGAAACACTTCTATTTAATTGTTTTGACGTGACCTTTAAAGGCATATTGGGGAAATTAGAGGAACTGATTGAAGAAAATAGATCCAAACTGAAAAAACTTGCCGGTCAGCTGGATGACATTGCCGATCAGCTGGATGACGTTAAGCAGGCATTCACGGCTCGAATTGAAACAGCGGAACAATTGGCATCTAACACCGATGAAAAAGCTACAGCTGCGAATTCTGAATACAAAAAACTCAGAGACAGACTTGCAGCCCTGGAGGATGGGTGCAGAAGGAATAATATTAGAATTGAAGATCTACCTGAGAAACGAGAAAGTACAAACCCAGTGAAATTTGCAGTAGAATTACTCTCTAAAATAATTGGAGATGACTTTAAACCAGATACCGAGATAGCAGCAGCTTATCGTATACACAGTTCAAATACCTTTAAACCTACTGTAGGTCTATTATTGTTCGCTTTGAGCGACTACGATGTAAGCTTGATGTGATGGCACTTCTCAGACACAAGCAAGAGATTATATTTGAAAATAATCTCATTTAAATTTTCCCTGACTTCTCACCTTTAACAGCTGCAAAACGGGCAGCATTCTTCAACATTAAACAGCTGTTACGGAAAGCCGATATCAGATACAGCCTCTTGTATCCCGCCAAACTGAAAGTGGAAGTTCATGGCCAATTTTATGTATTTTCAAGCAAAGAGGAAGCTGAAAAGGAATTAAAGAAGCTGTTCCCGACACTCTTTTGAAAGACAATAAGGAGCCGTATTCTGTCATGGCATGGCAAGAAGCTATCACCTGCTGTCTGATCTACTTGTAAGGATATGGGTATTATAATCATACATCCTTATCTTTACTTGGACGCTACAGTATATGTTTATGTTTTTTAAGTAAGCTTTATGTTTTAATTACAGTTATAGACGTGAGTGTGTGGGAGTTATAGACGTGAGTATGTGGAAGTAATTAGAGTAGGGTTTTTTTTTTTTTATTTCTTTTACTACCCTAAAGGAGACTGTTTAA
The DNA here is from genome assembly GCF_900747795.2 of Erpetoichthys calabaricus. Lineage (NCBI taxonomy): Eukaryota > Metazoa > Chordata > Cladistia > Polypteriformes > Polypteridae > Erpetoichthys > Erpetoichthys calabaricus. The sequence continues at coordinate 118,332,128 of NC_041399.2, read as the reverse complement.
CATCATACCCTTGGTTTTTCTATTGTTATTTCTATTATTGTTATTTCTATTATTGCATTAGGATTTACTATGCTTATCCTAGACCACTTTTTAACACCAATCCCAGGGTTCATTATTTTATTATCTTATTATTTTAAAATTGCTGAAAATTATATTTTAAGCTTAAAGACTGTTAATGATTATATTTTTGGCAGATAGTATTTAGACTTTAGCTGCAATAGATATCTCTACTTTTTAATTCTCAAACACCGGTGCGGGGGGGGGGCACTTGTTTTGTTTTGGACGTGCTCTGTCTCTCGGTATGTCAGAGGGACTGGGACATTGTAAAGTGGGGTCTAGCCTCATGTGGGGAGGCAAAATGGGGGGGTGGGGGGATAAGGGGGGGAGAGAAGGAGAGCAGGCTATATCTAATCTATCCTTTTAATCCTTATAATTATAACTATCAACGCAACAATGGGCTGTATGGCAATAAGTCGTGGGGAAATTGGAAATTAAGATTAAAACTGCCTCACTACCAGTTAAGACTATAAAATGACATTAAAAATTCAGAATCAACGTCTCCATGATGGGACAGTTAATTTTGTGAGCTGAAATGTTAAAGGCCTGAATCACGAATTAAAGAGAAAGAAAGTATGCTCTCACCTAACAGGCTTAAACGCTAAAATAGTATTTTTACAGGAGACCCACTTACTAAGCAAGGATCAATTCCAGCTACAAAAAAACTGGACTGGCCAAATGTTCCATTCTAGCTTTACAAAGAAAACTAGAGTTGTGGGAATTCTCATACATAGAATAGTCCCATTTGTAGCATCAGATGTAGTATCAGATCCTGAAGGGAGATATGTGATGGTCATGGGCAACTTATTTAACTGTAAAATAATTTTGATAAATGTTTATGCACCCAATGTCGATGATAAGGAATTCATGCAAAATCTATTTGCATCCATTCCCAATGTGAACACTCATAAAATTATAATGGCTGGGGACTTTAATTGTGTTTTAAATCCACTCTTAGATAGGACTCCTGCCACAGGGGGCATGACATCTAACACTGCAAAGACAATTACACAGTTTGTAACCGACCACAACTTATCGGACCCCTGGAGGTTTCTAAACCCAAACTCAAGAACATATTCGTTCTACTCACCAATGCATCATAGCTACTCAAGAATCGATTATTTCTTTATAGATAATAATTTCTTGCCTACGATTAAATCTTGTAAATATGACACAATTGTTATCTCTGACCATGCACCTCTAGTTTTGGAGCTAAAATCATTATGCCCCCCACACTCACCTCGCAGATGGCACCTTAACCCACTTATATTAGCAGACGAGAACTGTACAGAATTTATATCCAAATAAATTAGCTTCTTCCTTGAGACAAACACACCCTCAGAGGTCTCTGCAGGAACACTCTGGGAAACTCTAAAGGCCATCTTAAGGGGACAGATTATTTCATATCTTTCCCACAGAAATAAATTAGAAACCAAGAAAGTGTCAGAGCTAAGAAGTGAAATTACTAGAATAGATGAAGAACAAGCCAGGCATCCAAGTGAGGCTCTTCATAAGAAAAGGCAGGCTGTGCATACAGAACTCAACATCTTGACAACTAAAGAAACTGAACAACTTATTTATAAATCAAGACATCATTACTTTGAACACGGAGAGAAAGCTAATAAGCTTTTAGCTCAACAAATCCACAAGAAAGAAGTTAGCAATGCAATCTCAGTAATCACCAACACTAATGGAGATGAAATCATTGACCTAAAAATCATTGACATAAAAATATAATGCACACATTTAGAGACTACTATAAAACCTTATATTCTACTGAGTTTAAAGAAGACAACACACAATCTAATGCATTTCTGGATACATTACAGATACCACAAATAGATACTTTTAGTGCTGAGGAACTGGATAAACCTCTGACCCTATCAGAATTACAAGATGCTGTAAAGTCACTTCAAGGCAGGAAATCAACAGGCCTTGATGGCTACCCTATAGAATTTTATAAGAAATTCTCCACTCAGCTAGCTCCCCTCTTATTGGCAACATTTACAGAAGCTAAAGACAATCAAATTCTACCTCAAACTTTTCGTCAAGCATTAATCACTGTCTTTCCTAAACAAAATAAGGACTTGTTACAATGTGCATCATAGAGACCAATTTCACTTCTGAATAATGATGTTAAGATACTCTCAAAAATTATAGCTAGAAGGATGGAGAAAGTGCTGCCTTCGGTAATATCACAGGATCAAACTGGATTTATTAACGGCCGACACTTATCTTCCAATCTTCGACGCCTGTTTAATGTAATATATTCACCAGCAAAGTCAAACACCCCAGAGATATTATTATCATTGGATGCAGAAAAAGCATTTGATATGATTGAATGGAACTACCTTTTCACTGCATTGGAAAAATTTGGGTTTGGCACGAATATTTGTGCATGGATCAAACTACTGTACACAAGTCCAGAAGCTTCAGTCTGTATTAACAACATTTGTTCAGACTACTTTCAACTAGAACGTGGCACCAGACAAGGATGCCCCTTGTCACCACTGCTGTTTGCAATCGCCATTGAACCACTGGCGGTTCACTGTTGAAATTCTTATCAGATAAAGGGGATTATCCGAGAAGGACTGGGACAGAAAATTTCTCTATATGCAGATGATATGGTTTTATATATATCAGACCCAGAAAACACTGTGCCTGCAGTTTTAACAGCACTTTCAGATTTTCAAAAGATCTCTGGTCTCAGAATTAATTTGAATAAAAGTATACTCTTTCCAGTGAATTCACAAGCATATAATAATAGATTAGACACCCTACCTTTTACCATAGCAGATCAGTTTAAATACCTAGGGGTAAATATCACAAGTAAATATAAAGCTCTTTATCAACAAAATTTCGCCGTCTGTATGGAAAAAATTAAGCAAGACTTGCATAGATGGTCAACCCTTCATCTCACTCTAGCTGGAAGAATTAACGTTGTTAAGATGAATAGCCTTTCTAAACTTCTTTTTTTATTTCAAAACATCCCAATATATATCAACAAATCATTTTTTAAGCAATTAGATTCAACCATAACCTCATTTATTTGGAACTCAAAACATTCACATATCTGAAGAGCGACCCTACAAAGACCTCAGGCAGAAGGTGGCATGGCTCTACCTAATTTTCAGTTTTATTACTGGGCAGCAAACATACAAGGTATAAAAACTTGGACACAAATAAATGAACATACACAGGCCTGGTCAGCAAAAGAATTACAATCCTGCAGCACTTCTTTATATTCCCTGCTCTGCGCTCCAATAAATGCAGGTTATCGCAAATATACTAATAACCCAATTGTGCTTCACTCACTCAGAACATGGAACCAATTTAGAAAGCAATTTAAGATGGAAAATCTTCTATCTGTGGCACACCTGCAAGAGAACCACCTCTTTCAACCCTCGCAAACATATCCAGTTTTTAATATCTGGAAAAGATTTGGGATTAAATTGCTCAGAGATCTTTATATAGACAATATCTTTGCATCCTTTGAACAATTACAAATTTAACCTTCCAGCTACACATTTCTTTCACTATCTTCAAATTAGAAACTTTGTCAAACAGAACCTGCCTGATTTTCACAATGCTGGAAAAATTACTGCTCAACTTCAAGGACTTAAACACCATTTCTGCAATATATAAAATTTTATTAGAGTCCCTTCCTTTCAAAGATCCAAGAGGAGAATGGGGAAAAAGATCTCTTAATTAATATATCAGAAAAGGAGTGGAAGGTAGCATTGCAGAGAATTCACTCGAGCTCCATATGCACAAAGCATAGAATTATTCAACTAAAAATTACATATCGAGCTCATCTGTCTCGCTTAAAAAATTGTCCAAAATGTTTCCAGGGCAAGATCCAACCTGCGAACGCTGCAACCAAGCTCCTGCCTCACTGGGTCACATGTTTTGGGCATGCACCAAATTAACAACATTTTGGACCAACATTTTTAAGTGCCTTTCAGACAGCCTTGGTGTCAACAATCCCTCCTAACCCATTAATAGCTGTGTTTGGTGTTCTTCCAGATGGATTTGAAATGGATAAGGACAAGCAAACTGTGATTGCATTCACTACACTTTTGGCACGCAGAATGATTTTGTTAAACTGGAAGAATCCTAACTCTCCTCTAATAAGTCAGTGGGAAACCGATGTTTTATATTATTTGAATTATTATGTTTATATTATTTGAAATTGGAAAAAATCTAATTCTCAGTTAGGGGATCTGTACAGATTTTTTTCAAAACCTGGCAGGATCTAATCAATAATATTTTAGAATAAGAAGAACGAATTATTTCCACATTTCTTTTCCTTCTCCATTAATCTTTTTTTGTCCTATTAAACTCAATAATCTAGGCATGTTTACAAGACTTAAGTTTTACTCCTTTGGCCATGCTCTCCTTCTCAGGGGTGGGGTTTGATTTGTTTTCAATCCTATTTTTTGTAAAAATTGAGGGCCCTAGTTAACTCAAAAAACGAAACACAGAGACTGTTTTAAGCTTAGTTCACTCCGGTAATCAGTTATCCCTCTTAATACAAATAGTCTCCGAAACACAGGTCTTTTCTTGTGCTTACTTCCTCTTTATTTTTTCTCGCGCAACCCGATGATGTCACACACTCAAATTACAATTCAACCATATATGGTCTGTCACATCCTGCTGACCATATATAACATATTGTAACATCTTTCCTTTTTTTTTTTTTTTTTTTTTTGCATACTAGAAACAACATAACATTACAACTTGTGCATCATAACATAACAGTGTATACTCAAAATTATACTTCAGTGTCTTAAGATCAGTCAAACATATTTAAACAAAATCTCTCAAGTGTGTTGGTCTCTTAACTATTCTGCCACTTCTAGTTATCACAACGCTGTTGCTGGTGTCTGAATGGTTTGTGCGAGTTATGCATGACTCTGGTACTGCCTTTGAATGTCCGTCATTTGGATGATTAGTTTGCTCCTGTTTGACAGTTGTGTTCTCTGTGTCTTCTCTCTGTGGTCCTCCCGGCACAGTCCTGAGATGTTTCCGATTTCTCCGAACAACAGTTCCATTTTCCAACTTGACAGTATATGATCGGTTATTGGTCATTCTTTCCACCTTTGCCGGTGTCCAATGTGCTCTACTCTTCGTGTCCAACTGAACGCTTACTTGTTCACCCTCCTTCAGAGGTCTAAGATCTTTCGCTCCTCTGTCGTAGTAGTAGGCTTGTTTGCGTTGGTTGAGTTCTACCGCATGCTCTGTGTTCACAACACCTGGCTGCAGGAGGCTGTCCCGTGTCGGCAGTAATGTCTTAGTTCTTCTGCTCATGAGTCTTTGAGCAGGACTGGCATTGAATCCCTGGGATGGAGTATTCCTGTGCTCTAGTATAGCCAGGTATGGATCCGCTTTCGCTCTCGTAGCTTTTCCCATGAGCTGTTTGGCCGTCTTAACCGCCGACTCGGCTTTGCCATTGCTTTGCGGATATGCAGGAGACGATGTCACATGCCTGAATTCCCAAGCTATGCGAAACTGTTTGAATTCCTGAGAGCTGTATTGTGGTGCGTTATCAGAGATTACTGTATCTGGGATCCCGTGTCGTGCAAAATGGGCCTTCAGCTTGTGTATCACTGTGCTTGAGCTGGTATCTGGGAGATAATCAATTTCCCAAAAGTTGGAGAAATAATCAACTGTGATGAGATATGCTCTGTTGTTGTATGAAAATAAGTCTGTCCCGACTTTTGCCCATGGTCTCATCGGAATGTCATGTGCGCACATTGTCTCTTTCTGCTGACGCATATCCACAGTTCTGCAAACAGCACACTTCCCTATGTATTCTCTAATAGCAGCACTCATCCCAGGCCAATATACACAGTCTCTTGCTCTTCGTAAACAGCTTTCCATACCTAGATGTGACGCATGAATTCTCTCCATGATCTCTGTTCTCAGCTTTACTGGTATTAGAGCTCTGTCTCCTCTAAAAATCACTCCTTCTTGTTCACTAAGCTCTTCTCTTATCGAAAAGAATTGTCTTACCTCTTCTTTCACCTGAGTTTTCTCCTCTGGCCATCCCTGAGATATCACTTGCTGCAACATCTGAAATGTCTCATCCTTAGCAGTTTCTCTCTGTATCTTTTGTAGAATCCCCTCTGATATGGGTAGGTACTGCAACATGTTGATTGTCTCAATTTCTGTCTCCACTGATCCTTCTTCAGCACACTCTGGTAGGTACGCTCTGCTGAGAGTATCCGCTAGGTGCATCAGTCGACCTGGCACATAGACAACATTAATGTCATATCGTTGCAGTCTCAAAAGCATTCTCTGTAATCTCTTGGGTGCATTAAGCAATGGCTTTCTTATGATGGTTTCCAAGGGCTTGTGGTCTGAATGTACTTCTACTTTCCTGCCATAGGTGTACTGGTGAAATTTCTCCATTCCAAAAAGAATTGCTAGGCATTCTTTTTCAATTTGTGCATATCCTTTTTCTGTGGCTGAAAGGGCTCTGCTGCTATAAGCGACTGGTTGTCCTGCCTGCAAAAGTGCTGCACCCAGGCCTGTCTCAGAGGAGTCACATTGAAGAACCAGGTCATCTTCTGGATTGTAGTACTTCAAAACAGGTGCTGAGGCAATCGTTTGTTTCAATTTGTTGAATGCGTCTTCCTGTACCTCAGTCCACTCCCAAATCACGTCCTTGTGTGTCAGTTGCCTCAATGTGTCACAGGTGTCTGATAAGTGTGCGCAAAATTTGGACAAATAGTTCACCATACCTAATAATCTCTGAAGTCCCTTCACATCTGATGGCCTGGGCATCTCCAATATGGCTCTCACCTTCTCTGGATCAATCTTTAGTCCTTCGGAAGTCAGTCTGTGTCCAATGTATGGCACCTCTTTCTGTCTTAGCTTGAGTTTGTTAAAGTTTAGTTTGATGTTTCTGTCTCTACAACGGTCCAGAAGTAGTCTTAGTTTTACATCATGGTCTATCTCAGCTGCCTCATTGTTGTCGCCTTCCCCACAGACAAGGATGTCATCTGCTATTATCCGAATTCCTGGAAGCCCCTCCAATGCCTGAGTCAACCTGTGCTGGAACACTTCCGGAGCCGGGCTGATTCCCATGGGCATTCTAATCCATCTATACCTGCCACATGGTGTTGCGAAGGTAGTGAGGTAGCTTGACTCTTCTGAAAGCCTTATGTGCCAGAACCCGTCCTTCACATCACACACTGTAAAAACTCTCGCTTTGGTCAGATTGGGGAGAACATCATCTATGGTGGGCAAGGGAAAATGTTGACGTCTCAGAGCTTTGTTTAGTGGTCTTGGGTCAATACAAATTCTGAGTTTTCCAGATGCTTTCTTCACCACCACCATGCTGCTAATCCAATCCGTGCTCTTTTCCACCTGAGCTATAATGCCTCTCTCTACAAGACTTCCCAGCTCATCTTTTAGAAGCTTCATTAGTGCCACAGGAACTCTTCGCTTTGGAAGCCTCACCGATTTCACTGCAGGATCCACCTCTAGGTTATATTCTCCTTCCAAACATCCATCCCCCTCAAATACATCAGCATACTCCCTATGCATGTCGCTCTTGTCCCATGGTTCCTTTTCTCTGCGTCTTTCTGTGGTAACAATATCATCAATTGCCATAATATTTTCGTGCTGTATTCTTACCAGATCCATTGCTTGCACACCCTTGTTTCCCAGCAGGGGCATTGACGAGGTTTCCTCCACTACAATAAACTCCAGCCGGTACAGTTTTCTGTTTCTCGGGTTTCTTATTTTTATACTGCATTTTCCGACTGGTTTCAGGGTGCTCTTATTATACATGACCAGAATCTGTTCAGTCTTTTCCATCACTGTGTCAGGGTTTAGCAGCTGAACGGGGATTACGTTACAACTGGCTCCGCAATCTAGTTGAAATTTTACTAGTCTTTCTCCTATCAACATGGTTGCAAACAGTTGTTTGTCCTGTTTGTCCTCCCTCATTTGCGAACTAAGGCTTAGATAGATAGATAGATAGATAGATAGATAGATAGATAGATAGATAGATACTTTATTAATCCCAATGGGAAATTCACATTCTTCAGCAGCAGCATACTGATACAATAAATAATATTAAATTAAAGAATGATAATAATACAGGTGAAAAAAACAGACAATAACTATGTATAATGTTAAATATTAACGTTTACCCCCCCTGGTGGAATTAAAGAGTCGCATAGTTTGGGGGAGGAACGATCTCCTCAATCTGTCTGTGGAGCAGGACAGTGACAGCAGTCTGTCGCTGAAGCTGCTCTTCTGTCTGGAGATGACATTATTTAGTGGATGCAGTGGATTCTCCATAATTGATAGGAGCCTGCTGAGCGCCCTTCGCTCTGCCACAGATGTTAAACTGTCCAGCTCCATGCCAACAATAGAGCCTGCCTTCCTCACCAGTTTGTCCAGGCGTGAGGCGTCTTTCCTCTTAATGCTGCCTCCCCAGCACACCACTGCGTAGAAGAGGGCGCTCGCCACAACTGTTTGATAGAACATCTGCAGCATCTTATTGCAGATGTTGAAGGAAGCCAGCCTTCTAAGGAAGTATAACCGGCTTTGTCCTTTCTTGCACAGCGCATCAGTATTGGCAGTCCAGTCTAATTTATCATCCAGCTGCACTCCCAGGTATTTATAGGTCTGCACCCTCTGCACACAGTCACCTTTGATGATCACTGGGTCTATGAGGGGTCTGGGCCTCCTAAAATCCACCACCAGCTCCTTGGTTTTGCTGGTGTTCAGGTGTAGGTGGTTTGAGTCGGACCATTTAACAAAGTCATTGATTAGGTCCCTATACTCCTCCTCCAGCCCATTCCTGATACAGCCCACGATAGCAGTGTCATCAGCGAACTTTTGCACATGGCAGGACTCCGAGTTGTATTGGAAGTCCGATGTATATAGGCTGAACAGGACCGGAGAAAGTACAGTCCCTTGTGGCGCTCCTGTGTTGCTGACCACAATGTCAGACGTGCAGTTCCCAAGACGCACATACTGAGGTCTGTCTTTAAGATAGTCCACGATTCATGCCACCAGGTATGAATCTAATCCCATCTCTGTCAGCTTGTCCCTAAGGAGCAGAGGTTGGATTGTGTTGAAGGCGCTAGAGAAGTCTAGAAACATAATTCTTACAGCACCACTGCCTCTGTCCAAGTGAGAGAGGGATCGGTGTAGCATATAGATGATGGCATCTTCCGCTCCCACCTTCTCCTGATATGCAAACTGCAGAGGGTCAAGGGCGTGTTGAACCTGTGGCCTAAGGTGGTGAAGCAGCAGCCTCTCCATGGTCTTCATCACATGTGATGTCAGAGCAACAGGCCGAAAGTCATTCAGCTCACTAGGACGTGATACCTTTGGGACTGGGGTGATACAAGATGTTTTCCAAAGCCTCGGGACTCTCCCCTGTTCCAGGCTCAGGTTGAAGATGCGCTGTAGAGGACCCCCCAGCTCCGATGCACAGACCTTCAGCAGTTGTGGCGATACTCCATCTGGACCCGCTGCTTTGCTGGCACGAAGTCTCCTCAGCTCTCTGCTCACTTGCGCTGTTGTTATTATGGGTGGGGATGTTTTTCCTATGCTGGTATCAGCAGAAGGATGTGTGGAGGGTGCAGTACTCCGAGGTGAGAGTGAGAGTGGGTTAGGGTGGTCAAACCTGTTAAAAAAGTTGTTCATTTGGTTTGCTCTCTTCACGTCTCTCTCAATGGTGGTACCCCGCTTCGAGCTGCAGCCAGTGATGATCTTCATCCCATCCCACACTTCCTTCATGCTGTTATTCTGCAACTTCTGCTCCAGCTTTCTCCTGTACTGCTCCTTCGCCGCCCTGAGTTGGACTCGGAGTTCCTTCTGCACGCGCTTGAGCTCATGCTGATCACCGTCTTTAAAAGCCCTTTTCTTCTGATTCAAAAGGCCCTTGATGTCACTTGTAATCCATGGCTTGTTGTTAGCATAGCAGCGTACTGTTCTTACTGGAACTACAATGTCCATACAGAAGTTGATGTAGTCAGTAGTGCAGTCAACAACTTCCTCAATGTTCTCATTATGAGATCCCTGCAGGATATCCCAGTCTGTAGTTCCAAAAAGTTCTCTCAGAGTATTCTCAGCCTCCGGGGTCCACTTCCTGAATGATCGTGTGGTTACAGGTAGGACTCTAACTTTTGGTTTATAGTGAGGCTGAAGCTGAACCAGGTTATGATCTCCTTTCCCAAGCGTAGGCAGCGGGGTGGCGCTGTATGCGTCTTTAACGTTTGCATACAGTAAATCAATAGTCTTATTTCCCCGGGTGTTACAGTCCACATACTGGGAGAATGCAGGCAATGTTTTGTCCAGTGTCACATGGTTAAAGTCTCCAGCGATTAGCACAAGCGCCTCAGGGTGGTGCGTTTGTAACTTAGCAACAGCGGAATGGATGATGTCACTCGCTGACTCCACGTCTGCCCGAGGAGGAATGTATACAATAACAACAATGACATGTCCAAACTCTCTGGGCAAATAGTAGGGACGTAAACTTACGGCCAACAGTTCAATATCCCTGCAGCAAGTGGAGATTTTGACGTTAACATGTCCAGAGTGACACCACCGTGTATTAATATAGAGAGCGAGTCCTCCTCCTTTGTGCTTACCACAGGTACTTGCATCTCTGTCCGCTCTAACTGTGCTAAACCCGGGTAGCTCCACGTTGGCATCTGGGATGGTGTTATTTAGCCACGTTTCGCAGAAACACAACAAACTGCATTCTCTGTAGGTCCTTACATTTTTCACCAGCGCAGCCAGTTCGTCGATCTTATTTGAGATTGAGTTTACATTCCCCAGAATCACAGAAGGCACCGAAGGCTTGAAACGCCACTTTCTCGCAAGCCGCTTCTTTTTTAGCTTAGTGCCGGCTCTGCTGCCACGATACCGCCTTCTTACCTCGTCGGGTAAATATGGAACCACATCGGCACTGGCATTTGTTCTCAGCACCCGAAGTTGAGTACTTGAATAGGCGAGTCTCGGCGTGTTAAAATCCATGCCCACGTTGTAAAAGTAAGTGTGTCCAGGGAAGGAATCCACATAAAATAAAGTGGTAGGAGTGATCAATAAATAAAAATAGAAAAATAAAAGTAGAAAAGTACACATACATATACAGTCATACACGGAGCTGCTGAAAAGGCTGCCACTCACGGCGGCGCCGGATGCAAATTTTTTAGGATTTCATGAAACGATTCCTCTTCTATTTCTGCTACACTGTGTATTTCTTTTCTCTTAATCTCTTTTGTTTTGCATGTGGCAGCAAAATGGTTCCATTTGCCACATTTTCTGCATTGCTTTCCATAAGCTGGACAACTCAGTTTTTTCCACTCATGCTGTTTTCCACAGAATTTACACTTAGATGTTAGTGTTTGTTTGGCACCCTGAACTCGTTGGAGTCTCTGTACTGTGTGCACTTCTTCAACTTTCTGTCCCTCGATGGTCATCACATTCTCTTTTGACAGTTCTGATGCTCTACAAATCCTTACGCATTTCTCAAGCGTCAGGTCTGACTCTCTTAATAGACGTTCTCTCACTTGTGAGTTCAGTATGCCGCACACAATTCGGTCTCTAATCAGTGAATCTTTAGCCGAACCAAAATTGCACGTGTCCGCCAGCACTTTCAAATCAGTAATATACTTGTCAATCATTTCGCCTGAGTTCTGATTTCTGGAGAAAAATTTGTACCTTTCTACTGTTTCGTTCGGTGCCGGATTGCAGTGGTTTCTAAACGCGGTTAACAGCCATTCCAACGTCAGTTCACCGGCAGCCGGGCGGGCAGCGCCTAGCGTCTTACTCAGTTCCCTTCCGGTTTCTCCGATTAGATATTGGAAAACTTTTACCTTCGTCTTGTCATCCGCATCTGTAAGCGATAAATCAATGTACAGGGAAAACTCCTCTTCCCATGCTTTCCAAGCTTTTGGTATGTTCATTGCATTCCAGTCAAAATTCGCTGGAGGCTTCAATCCGAAAGCACCCTCCATGCTCGGCGCGCGTTTCCCTTAATCGCGCTTTTTTTTTTTTTTTTCTTCTTCTTCCGAAGCAATTTACCTCAGTCTTTCACTTTTCTTATTGGTACTTTACTGCTGCCACCATGTTTTAAGCTTAGTTCACTCCGGTAATCAGTTATCCCTCTTAATACAAATAGTCTCCGAAACACAGGTCTTTTCTTGTGCTTACTTCCTCTTTATTTTTTCTCGCGCAACCCGATGATGTCACACACTCAAATTACAATTCAACCATATATGGTCTGTCACATCCTGCTGACCATATATAACATATTGTAACAGAGACGTTCAATTTCTCCCTACATTTCTCTTCCTTTTGTCACAATAAGAATGTCTTGTCAGCTGTAGACATTAAGCTCTGAATCCACACCAAGCATTTAGCTGCATTCTATATTCTGAATAATATCACAATGTAGCATAGCAAAGAGCTTGCCAAAGGTAACAAGCAGAGAGGAACATGCTTCATTGGTTCTTACAGTGGCCTCTGTTGTAGCACACCCATCCTAATTAACAGACATAGCCATAAACAAACAGTAATTATTTAACTGCTATTTGTATTTTTGAGTTTAAGTCAAAATGCAAGCTGCCACTTCTTTGCTTCTGTAATTCAGAAGCATAACACAAAACTGAAGGATAGATTTATGACAATTCAATGCTTAATAAACCAGGTTTTTTAAATAACCAAATGCAAAATATTACTAAATTACAAATTGAAAATATATAACACCCTGGATAACACTATTTACAAAAAATAACACAATGATAATGAATAAGTTTTTGAATAATGCAAAAAAGTTTTAGTCTGTCGAAGTTTCATGGAAATATCAGCTATTGAAGAAAATGGAAGTCTAATTTATCTCCAGCACTAAGCTAAATCAGATCCGAAATAAAACAGAAAAAGAGAACAGATACTGTAAACTTGTCAACATTGATAAAAAGTAGTTAATTATTCTATACTATGTACATTCATAATTATTTGGTTTTAAATAAGTACCGGTAAATTGCATCAAATTTGCTTTTTACCTCTGACACATTGTGAAATCTAAATTATTGTTATTTGTATCCTTGTCATAAAAGTGAGATTTGCAGCAGAAGTGTCTTAATTACTGTGTGTAACTGAAACATACCGGTACATTTCGCTTGTAACATTAAGGTTTTTGATGATAAGGTCCTGAATATAATGGATCAAAAACATCTCAAAAATATTTCCATGAACAGTTTTCACTAATAAACCTGCATATACTGCATAATTATATCAAAAATGTCAGTAAGCAAAATATTATTTAAGGAGGAAAATGTTTCCAAATTCTGCCAATCATTTGAATAATAGTATTTTTTCTGGAGACTGAGAGCCCAAAGGATCTCTCCTTTACACATTGCCTCCACCTTCTTCATTTTGAGAAGGATGTCCAGAATTGAGGGGGTCTGTTTTGTCATGCTTCAGTAATATTCATAACAATTAGTATTAATCCTCAAAAACACTGCGATTCACTGCACAATAAAGTTTTTGCTTCTTGAACACTGTTGGGTGTTTCTTATAGATTTTTGGGTGCTGATCAAGATCGCATCAAAATTTACCCATCACGTACCGTTTCAGAGAAATCTTCAGTTTTGTCATGATTTTTTCTTATATTTGTATCCAAAATTTCACTCCCGTAAGTGACTATCAACAACGGTTTGTGCAGCCTGGGCATGTCCAGGCATGGAATCAGGCCAGGTTGGAAGCTGTTCTGTGGAAGTTAACATTCTGGGCATGCCTGGGCAGGTCTGAATGAGCTTGACGCTGTCTCAGCATGCTATAAAGGAGGCTTGCATACACTGATCCTGCTCATTTAGTTAATATAGATAGTTAGTGTGTATGTATAGTATCAGTATTGTAAAGTATAGTATCTGTAGCAATATAACAGTAAGTAAGCTTGATGCTATAGACGTTTTGGTGTCGGGTGATATTTCTTGTCAATTTCATAACAGCCGCAATACATTCTGGTATATCTGTGGCGAATATACACTTGTGCCTCAGAGACGTTGGATGACTGCTCTTGTGAAGAAAGCTTATCATCTGTATTTTGGCTGCAAAATTGGTGATCAAGACAAGGAATAGGCACCTCACAATTGCTGTGCGACATGTGCTGTCAGTCTGAGAGCCTGGCTCAGAGGCACTCAAAAGATGATGCCGTTTGCTGTTCCAATGATATGGCGAGAACAGAAAGACCATGTGACGGACTGTTACTTCTGTTTGATTAATGTGTCTGGTTTCTCTGCCAAAATCAAGAATTCAATTGAATATCCTAATTTGCCTTCAGCAATGAGGCCCGTGCCACATGATGACAGTCTTCCAATTCCAAAACCACCAGAGGATTGGACCTTAGACGAACCAGATGAAGAAACTGCAATGCAGGGTACTGATAGTGACATTGATGCAGATTTTGAACTGTGCTCATCAGGTGATCCACATCTGATAACACAGTCCGAATTGAACGATTTGGTCAGAGATTTGGGTCTGTCAAAAGCAAAAGCCGAGATGCTGGGTTCGAGACTGCAGGAATGGTGTTTGCTGTCCCCAAAATTTCTGTGTTTCAAGGCCGACATCATGATATAACCAAATATTTTGCACAAGTTGACAGTCTCTGTTTCTGTTGTGACATTGAAGGATTGTTGTCGGCCTTGGGTTGTGATCACAACCCAGAAGAGTGGTGTCTCTTCATTGATTCGTCAATGTTAAGCCTTAAAGCTGTTCTGCTACACAATGGCAATATTTATCCTTCAGTACCTGTTGGCTATGCAGCACACATGAAAGAAACGTAAGAATATGGAATAGTTGCTGAAACATATCACATATAGCAGGTACAACTGGAATATCTGTGGAAATCTTAGTGTCATTGCACTGTTACTAGGACTGCAGCTCGGCTATACAAAGTACTGTTGTTTCATCTGTGAATGGGACAGCCGTGCCAAAGAGTCACACTATTCTCGACAGGACTGACCACTTCGTAAAAAGTTAGTTCCAGGACAGAAAAATATGGCACATGAATCACTTGTCGTCCCTGCAAAGATATTTTTGCCTCCTCTTCAAATAAAACTGGGACTCATGAAGAATTTCATGAAAGCACTGAACAAGGAAGGCGAAGGTTTTCGTTATTTAAGACAGATGCTCCCAAGAATAACTGATGCTAAGATCAAAAAGGGCATTTTTGTTGGCCCCCAGATCAGACATGTTATGAGTGACAAGCGGTTTGAAGATCTGTTAGATGGGCCGGAAAAAATTGCCTGGAAAGCCTTCAAAGACATTGTTGACAATTTTCTGAACAATTACAGAGCCCCAAACTACATTCAGCTGGTAGACAAACTTCTCAAAGCATACAAGACAATGAAGTGCAACATGTCACTCAAGATTAATTTCCTCCACTCACACTTGGACTTCTTCCCCACAAATCTCGGTGCTGTCAGTGACGAACACAGTGAAAGGTTTCACCAGGACGTTGCTACAAAGGACAAATGATACCAGGGCAACTGGAATCCGTCAATGCTTGCTGACTACTGTTGGACACTGCAACATGATGCACCACACATTGAATACAAAAGAAAATCAGGAGCAAAACCATTTTAATTCTGTTGAATTTAATAGCTTATGCAAAACATAAACGTGACTAAATACGTTATTGTCAGTAAACATATAAATGTCTATTTCTCAGATTTCCTACGTGATGCAGTAAAACCAAAACTATATTTGTGCATACCCAGTAGGTACCTGTCACAGTCAACAAAAACTTTTCAGGAAGCAAGACTTTTCAAAAAAAATTGTTGTGCAGTCTTACTGTCTATCTCTGTAATGTTACATACTTTAATATGCTTAATTTTATATAGCATTGTATAGGGTCAGGAGGAAAACCTGAGGTTTCTACCTGTTTCAATAACATGGAGTTTACAATTAAAACCTACAGTAACACAGGAAAGCAGGAAGAATCCATGTAGGCAAATGGCCACATGATTTGAGACCATGATACCTACTGTATCGCCTAGCATTTCTTTTGTCTGCATAATCCTTCTTAAAATTAAAATTACTGTTAACATCTAAGACTTTTAGCACTGTTTGAGCAGAGGAAAACTACAACACATTTTGCCATTTTGCCACATTTCAAACAGTCAAAAATGTATATAAAATTTGATGTGCTTCTTTATATATTTGAGGACATTAATAGATTTGAATTGTAACATGTTACAGAACACATCTCTCTCAATAATTATGTTAGGAATATTAAATTGTATCTCTCCCATATAGTTAAGTGAAACCTTTGTATAGTAACAAGGGTTACTAGACATGTTACTTCACTGGCAACATATAGAAGTAAAAATATAGAATAATAAAACCAGCCCAATAACCAAAACCAGAACTTATTAAGACATTGCCTAGAATGGAAGTTGTTGTGTAAAAGTGGATGGTGCCAGAACTGGATCAAATCATCATGAAAAAGCCCTCCATCATCTCCAGGAGATGCTGTCTTGGAGCACTTTTAGCCACAGGCTCATACCACCATGGTGTGCTAAGAAGCACCTCTGGGGATCTTTTATGCCCACTGCAATCAGGCAATTTAATGTTTCCTCCTGATGCTGTTAACTAAATGCTGAAACTCTTTAATAGTACTTTGCAGTTTCTGCACGATATTCATTATTGATTCATTAATTGATTGTATTATCTGTCCTATGAAACTGTATCTGTATTGAGAATAATACAGTTTATCTAATCTAATCCTTTCAACATAAATCACAGCACACAGTTTATTTTGTATTTGCTATGCATGTTAATTAGCTTGTTATTTGTCTTGTTGTTGTCCTTGTTCTTTATATATTGTGCCAAAGGGGCCAGATGATGCAGCCATAAATGTCCTGGACTATTTAAAGGTTAGAGATGCGCCAAGCCACTGTTCACCTGCTGTTGTATTGTTCTTCTCCCTATTTTGGACACTTTCTACTATTCTTTTTTTTTTTCCGGCTCGGTTCAGGGTTAATGATTGTGTTTATGTGATTTTGGATTTTGCTTATTTTTGATTTGCCTCTTTAGTATTTTTTGCATCACTTTTTTTCTTTTAAAAAATTTTTTTTTCATCAATAAACTTTGTCATTATTGCATGAAATTTTGTTTTGTCTTTTGGGTCAGGGATTTATGCAGTTCCATTCTCCCTTTTAATTCAATGAGCATTTGTTCTATTAAACATTAAAATGAGAAATCTGTATTTTTTAGTCCAAAGGACATGGCTCTGAACTGAAACAAGTCATCAAACAAGCCATCAAAAAGATGTCAGTTGTGGCTACACTCTATTCTCTCATACTCACCTGCAAGTATCTGGACCAAAAATATAATGTGCTGAATATCAGTGCTGCATCTAAACATTCTAAGAATTCATATCACCAAGGGAATGGGGAAGGCATCATAGTTTTTTTTTTTTTGTGTCGTAAAAAGAATCTACACATAAACATTCTCTTCATCTTAGAGTTTCTAAAGAATCTCCACAGATGGGTCACAACTACTTTTTATCCTAGTCTGCCAGCCAGCTCCTCAGAAGAGTCTTCTCTTCCAAGCCTGAAGGCCTTTTGCTGCTCTTCATAGAATCAAGCTCTAAAACTGGTTTCACAGAGTACACAGTATACAAAGGACAATCCTTCATCAGATGCACAGGCCCTTGCTGGGTGGTCATGAACTGTTCCTTTATTTCTGCCTCATAGTCCACCAACAAGAAAGTCTTGAAAATGAAGTGCAGAAAGAATCCCAGTCTTTGCAATTTTCTTTTTCTTCTTGCCACCAGGACTATGTTCTAAAAATGCATCATTCTCAAGGAACCATTGAATCTTATCAATTGTACAGGAAGTCTCTAGCTTAGGAAAGTCCAGCTGCAGTGGTGGATCTGTGACAAAAATATAACCTTTAGAGATGCTCCTGGGCGGTATGGTGGCGCAGTGGTAGTGCTGCTCCCTCGCAGTAAAGAGACCTGGGTTCACTTCCCGGGTCCTCCCTGTGTGGAGTTTGTATGTTCTCCCCTTGTCTGTGTGAGTTTCCTCTGGGTGCTCTGGTTTCCTCCCACAGTCTAAAGACATGCTGGTTAGGTGCTTTGACGATCCTATATTGTCCCTAGTGTGTGCTTGGTGTATGGGTGGGTGTGTGTGTGTGCCCTGCGTGGGGTTTGTTCCTGCCTTGTGCCCTGTGTTGGCTGGGATTGGCTCCAGCAGACCCCCGTGACCCTGTGTTAGGATATAGCAGGTTGGATAATGGATGGATGGATGGAGATGCTCCTTTATGAACACCAGTTTCAGCATGCACTAATTTGGGTTTTAGACAAAACAAGTATATTACTATACTACTGTATTCACAAAATATTTACATTAACAAACAAAGCAAACACCTGCATTGCAAAGCTCTCACCACGGCCTTACAATGTAGAAATAAGCCATACACAAATTAGTCTGAATGCGGCAATCCAATGCTATTTGATATTTAAAGAAGTAATTAAAGAACACTTCAAACTGACTCAATGAATCGAGTCCTAAAGCACTCTTAAGCAGAGTGGAAGTAACAAAGGGGCTAACAGCTAACCAGGGTCAAAATAAATGCAGCAATTTTATTTTGCTATATGTCTTCAGTTCATTATGACCATAGCAAAAGCCATCTTCAGAAACTGATCTCCATTTTTTTCTTGTTACTTTGTATTGTCACCACCAGGCGGCATTGCAGACCAACCCAACCCCAGACACAACTGTACAGACACAAGTCCCAGGATTAAATCAAACGCTTATTATAACTGATTACAGTACCTTAACAAAGGCTTCTTTTTAGTATAATAACCTTCATGCAAACACAATCACAATCATTTTCTTTTGATCTTTCTCACTTTCCTCTCTTTTGGATCTCCCAGGAAAGCTTTGTCCTTCTTTCACCTAGCTCCATCGTGCCTGGATGAGATCAAGCGGCTTCTTTTATGTTGGACCTGGGCGTACTTCTGGTGCTAGGGCATAGCCTGATTTAAACATCCATCCATCCATCCATCCTCTTCCGCTTATCCGAGGTCGGGTCGCTGGGGGCAGCAGCTTGAGCAGAGATGCCCAGACTTCCCTCTCCCCGGCCACTTCTTCTAGCTCCCAGGCCAGCCAGGAGATATAGTCCCTCCAGCGTGTCCTGGGTGTTCCCCGGGGCCTCCTCCCGGTTTTACGTGCTCGGAACACCTCACCAGGGAGGCGTCCAGGAGGCATCCTGATCAGATGCCCAAGCCACCTCATCTGACTCCTCTCGATGCGGAGGAGCAGCAGCTCTACTCTGAGCCCCTCCCGGATAATTGAGCTTCTCACCCTATCTTTAAGGGAGAGTCCAGACACCCTGCGGAGAAAACTCATTTCAGCCGCTTGTATTCGCGATCTCGTTCTTTCGGTCACTACCCATAGCTCATGACCATAGGTGAGGGTAGGAACATAGATCGACTGGTAAATTGAGAGCTTTGCCTTATGGCTCAGCTCCTTTTTCACCACGACAGACAGATGCAGAGCCCGCATCACTGCGGATGCCGCACCGATCCGCCTGTCGATCTCACGCTCCATTCTTCCCTCACTCGTGAACAAGACCCCGAGATACTTGAACTCCTCCACTTGGGGCAGGATCTTGCTCCCAACCCTGAGAGGGCACTCCACCGTTTTCCGGCTGAGGACCATGGTCTCGGATTTGGACCGGCTGTGAACCGATCCAGAGAGAGCTGAAGATCACAGCCTGATGAAGCAAACAGGACAACATCATCTGCAAAAAGCAGTGACACAATCCTGAGTCCACCAAGCCGGACCCCCTCAACACCCTGGCTGCGCCTAGAAATTCTGTCCATAAAAGTTATGAACAGAATCGGTGACAAAGTGCAGCCCTGGTGGAGTCCAACTCTCACTGGAAACGGGTTCGACTTACTGCCGGCAATGCGGACCAAGCTCTGACACCGATCATACAGGGACTGAACAGCTCTTATCAGGGGGTCCGGTACCCCATACTCTCGGAGCACCCCCCACAGGATTCCCCGAGGGACACGGTCGAACGCCTTTTCCAAGTCCACAAAACACATGTAGACTGGTTGGGCGAACTCCCATGCACCCTCCAGGACCCTGCTAAGGGTGTAGAGCTGGTCCACTGTTCCGCGACCAGGACGAAAACCACACTGTTCCTCCTGAATCCGAGGCTCGACTATCCGATGGACCCTCCTCTCCAGAACCCCCGAATAGACTTTTCCAGGGAGGCTGAGGAGTGTGATCCCTCTGTAGTTGGAACACACCCTCCGGTCCCCCTTCTTAAAGAGGGGGACCACCATCCCAGTCTGCCAATCCAGAGGCACTGTCCCTGATGTCCATGTGATGTTGCAGAGACGTGTCAACCAAGACAGCCCTACAACATCCAGAGCCTTGAGGAACTCCGGGCGTATCTCATCCACCCCCGGGGCCCTGCCACCAAGGAGTTTTTTGACCACCTCGGTGACCTCAGTCCCAGAGATGTGGGAGCCCACCTCCAAGTCCCCAGGCTCTGCTTCCTCATTGGAAGGCATGTTAGTGGGATTGAGGAGGTCTTCGAAGTACTCCCCCCACCAACCCACAACGTCCCGAGTCGAGGTCAGCAGCGCACCATCCCCACCATACACAGTGTTGACACTGCACTGCTTCCCCCTCCTGAGACGCCGGACGGTGGACCAGAATCTCCTCGAAGCCGTCCGAAAGTCGTTCTCCATGGCCTCCCCAAACTCCTCTCATGCCCGAGTTTTTGCCTCAGCAACCACCGTAGCCGCATTCCGCTTGGCCTGCCGGTACCTATCAGCTGCCTCCAGAGTCCCACAGGACAAAAGGGACCGGTAGGACTTCTTCTTCAGCTTGACGGCATCCTTCACCGCTGGTGTCCACCAACGGGTTCGGGGATTGCCGCCACGACAGGCACCGACTCCCTTACGGCCACAGCTCCGGTCAGCCACCTCAACAATAGAGGCACGGAACATGGCCCATTCGGACTCAATGTCCCCTACCTCCCTCGGGACATGGTCGAAGTTCTGCCGGAGGTGGGAGTTGAAGCTACTTCCGACAGGGGGCTCTGCCAGATGTTCCCAGCAGACCCTCACAACACGTTTGGGCCTACCAGGCCTGACTGGCATCCTCCCCCACCATCGGAGCCAACTCACCATCAGGTGGTGATCAATTGACATCTCCGCCCCTCTCTTCACCCGAGTGTCCAAGACATGTGGCCGCAAGTCCGACGACACGACCACAAAGTCGATCATCGAACTGAGGCCTAGCGTGTCCTGGTGCCAAGTGCACATATGAACACCCCTATGCTTGAACATGGTGTTCGTTATGGACAATCTGTGACGAGCACAGAAGTCCAATAACAAAACACCACTCGGGTTCAGATCGGGGGGGCCATTCCTCCCAATCACGCCCTTCCAGGTCTCACTGTCATTGCCCACGTAAGCATTGAAGTCTCCCAGCAGTACGAGGGAGTCCCCAGAAGGTGTGCCCTCCAGCACCCCCTCCAGGGACTCCAAAAAGGGTGGGTACTCCGAACTGCTGTTCGGTGCATACGTACAAACAACAGTTAGAACCCGTCCCCCCACCCGAAGCCGGAGGGAGGTTACCCTCTCGTCCACCAGGGTAAACCCCAATGTACAGGCTCCAAGTCGGGGGGGCAATAAGTATGCCCACACCCGCTCGGCGCCTCTCACCGGGGGCAACTCCAGAGTGGTACAGAGTCCAGCCCCTCTCAAGGAGATTGGTTCCAGAGTCCAAGCTGTGCGTCGAGGTGAGCCCGACTATATCTAGCCGGAACCTCTCGACCTTGCGCACTAGCTCAGGCTCCTTCCCCTTCAGAGAGGTGACATTCCACGTCCCAAGAGCCAGTTTCTGTAGCCGAGGATCGGACCGCCAAGGTCCCTGCCTTCGGCCACTACCCAACTCACACTGCACCCGACCTCCTTGGCCCCTCCCATTGGTGGTGAGCCCATGGGAAGGGGGACCCACGTTGCCTCTTCGGGCTGTGCCCGGCCGAGCCCCATGGGTGCAAGCCCGGCCACCAGGCGCTCGCCATCGTGTCCCACCTCCAGGCCTGGCTCCAGAGGGGGGCCCCGGTGACCAGCGTCCGGGTGAGGGAAAACGCTGTCCAAATTTTGTATTCATCATGGAGGTTTTGTTGAACCGCACTTTGTCTCATCCCTCACCTAGGACCAGTTTGCCTTGGGTGGCCCTACCAGGGGCATAAAGCCCCGGACAACAGAGCTCCTAGGATCACTGGGACAAGCAAACCCCTCCACCACGATAAGGTAGCGGTTCGAGGAGGGGTGATTTAAACATTTCCAGGTGAAATGGAAGTCCGGCAAAGTAGGGATGATTGATCCCTGCAGCAGCACCAATGGAACCCAACAGGGCTGCCCTACACGACTACAATACCCATTGTGCCTTGTGGGTACCTCGTAGGTTTGTGTCTACCAGGGTGGTTGCCTCCTATCGTGTCAGGGGAGCCCTGCCAGGTTGTCTCCCTCTGATCTTCCGCTACACTAGCCTCATGTATGGGTATTATTCCAACTCTGCTAGATGACAGTGTGCCCACTACCGCACTGCTATTTTCTGCCTGTCTTCTGGATGAGACCGGATGATCTTTTCCCTGTTTATTGTTCCATTGTTGACCTCCATTCCTGGTAAGGTCCCTTGCCCCATCCTGGCCATTCACAGTGTATGCAGGCCAACACCATGAAAATCCAATGCTTTATGGCCTGACACAAATATTATACTATCATTCATACTCTAGTAAAGTGAAAGGGGTTGGTTCTTTTGATTTGCTTTGCTGACGTACAGAGCATGTACTACGTGCTGACGCCATCCCTGCTGTTGGATTATTGTGTGTGGATGTGTTTTTTCTGTGAAAATTAATATAGTGTTTACGCCTAAAACTTCATTTTTGTTCAAAACGGAAATCAAGTAGATGTTTTTCCAGCTTTTTGGAAAGGTTTCTGTTGTTTTTTTCAACTACCAAGGATCAAATAAAAGTCAGGGTGTTCATGTATCGGCAGTGGTTATGAGCAATGTACCTCAATGACAGTGAATAAATAATTAGCCATCATCGTATATGTTAAAAGTCAATAAGCAAGTGGATTCCCTAGTAAAGAAGGCAATAAAAGATTTCAGGTTACCTCAGAAACATTAAGCATAAGCCAGTGAGACTGATGCTAGAGGAAACACACTGAAATAAAGAGTACATATTTTTAAAAAGTGGCTGTTTAATCAGTTGTAGTATTAACAGTTGAATTGGGTTGATAGAAAAAAGGAAGCTGTGAAGAGAGTTTCTTAAGGAAACAGACAAGCTTAAGGGAACATTTAGAAAACAATAACACTTTCAGCAGGAAGCATAAGTGAGTCAGATGGCTGAAAGCATTTAGAAGTAAGAGCACTATAAACAGTTAATTCAGGGGCTTAGAAAAGACCAGTTAGTATTAAACAGATGCAGTACTTAAGCTCATAATTAAATTATATTCAGTTTTAAAAGAGATTAACTGTCACCAAACAAATTTCAATCAGTAGGCCAGTACAATATAAGATCTGTATGATAAGGAGCTTTTTGGTAACTGGCTTTGAAGAAGTCTGCTGCCAGGAATCTTACATCTATGGGAGATATCAGCCAATCCAGCACCTTAACCTCAGAGTTTCTGAATTTGAGGAGGAGGTGCTTAGCCTGCGTTGTAGTAAAGAATAGGAGGATCTTGACCAGGTTTGTGCACTTCCTCAGAGAGTTAAAATTGGTGGGTCACGGTCTGATGAAAACACAAGGTAAGATGTGCACATTGACCAGGACCATCAACCCCAATGTTTCAGGTTTCCAACCATTTTTGGGACCTTGCAGAGCTGGATGATGGTTCTGATAATTCTGAGGTGATAGATAGATAGATACTTTATTAATCCCAAGGGGATCAATTAGATAGGGATAAAGAGCCCCAACCGATCAACTTAAAACCAGTAACCAGAAACAAAGAGGTAGTGGTAATGTAGGACTGAATCATCTGAGACCAATGTGTATTCCAAGAAAGAGAGGCTCATACAGTTTGTTGTTTTCTGGGTGCACAGGTAGGAGACATCCCTAGAAGGCTGGATAGGCTCTTAGGTAGAGTGGGGGTGGATCCTGTTATCATAGTCCATGTTTTAGAATATACATAAAGGCAGGTTGTTGGTTCTGCAAACCAAATTTAAAGAATTAGGTGCCAAACTGAGCAGCAGAAATGACAAGATGACTTATCTCTGTTCTGCCTGTGCCATGCACTAGTCCAGGTAAGAACGAGGAGATTAGAAGGCTTAATGTGTGGCTCAGATCTTGGTGTGGATTAGAGGGCCACAAGTAAGCCCGCGATTCGCTAGCGAATCGGAAATCCAAGAAAGGCAATCAATTTCTGTTCCATCCGATATTTGGATGGATGACATATCATGGAGGGTGGGTGCGTCTGGGGAAATGTCATTTAATTCAATAAGCATATATGTACTAAAGCGGTTTCGTTTTGTGGAGACGTGATTCTGTTGCCTTTGCTGACACCGACTGCTGGCAGAGTGGAGCACAGCAAGTTTAGTTTACAGGTTGTGGTGTTCGTGTGCCAGCCACTGAGTCGGGGAAGCCGCTGGGTTTGAGTCTGTGACAGTTATGTGATCTATATTATTGGCACAGTGGATTAGAGCAAGTGTAGTGAACAGGTTGTGTTGTTTGGGCGCCTCCTACTGACTCTGGGAAGCCGCTGCGTTTGACTCTGGGGTGTGCGCCACGGCGCAATATGCATCTCGGTGGGAAGCCGCTGCGTGATGAAATATCATGGAGGGTATATGCGGTGGTGTGGTCGGTCACGTCCAGGCGGCTATACAACCTGGCGTGCACGCTTTACCTCAGGTGTAGTTCACAGGTCGTAGGCATGGTAAAGTTTCCATTTAATTCAATAACCCTATTTGAACTAAAGCGGCTTCTTTGTGTGGGTGCCTTCATTCATTGTTTGTATC
>NC_041399.2:118194534-118302034 GCF_900747795.2 Erpetoichthys calabaricus | reverse complement strand
AGAACAAATTGGTATTAGTGGGCTCCTTTCAAAACAACCTTAGGGGGGTGCGATTAAAACTGTTATGAAAACTTGGGTCGCAAATACTTAAAGGTTGAGAAACGCTGCACTACAACTTATTTTTGTATAGATCTCGGAGTGCAGCTACAGAGCACTGTGAACAATTCTTGTTTAAAAAACAAGTATAGATGATAATAATTACAGAATTAGTGCACATAAAAATACAGATTTGTTAAAACAACATTCATCCTCAAGTGCATAAAGAAGTTAGTGAGTACATACTGTATATAAATCTTTGGCACACATTTTTCAAAAATCTCTGCACACTGGCAAAATATATTCCTGTTGTATAAAAACGGTGATCAAACTGATCCAAGTAACTGCTGGATGGTAAGTGTAACGTGGATCACAGGAAAATTATGGGATGTATTATGTTAAAGGTTGAACAGCACGCGTCTAGAACAGGAATATTAACAAATACTGAATATGGGGTCAGACAAGGAAGGTCGTGTTTCACTTGCATACTGGAATGCTATGAGGAAGCAAAAAAAAACTATCATCAGAGATGTGTATATGATATTATTTATCTTGGTTTTGAGAAGGCTTTTGATAAGATATCATATGAAAGATTAGTGATAAAACTGAAAGAAGTTAAAATTCAGGGTGCATTATGTAGGTGGGTACAAAATTAACTCAAACACAAATTATTGTGAAATAAACATTTTCAAAATTAGGTGATGTTAACAGTGACGTCCCTCAGGGATCAATGCTTCGACCACTGCTCTTTTTAATATATATACATGATAGAAAATTAGAAAATTATATAATCAATAACCTGGTTAAGTCTGCAGGTGATACCAAACTAAAAGTAGTTGGAATGACAGATAATCTAGTATCAGCTGAATCATTTCTGAAGGACCGGGACCTTTGTCCAGGCTTGGGCAGATTTGTGGCAGGTGAAATTTAATGTAAGTAAATGTAAGGTATCATACATAGGAAGTAAGAATGTTAGATTTGAATACAAAATGGAAGGTCTGAAACTTGAAAATACCACTTATGACAAGGAACCAGAAGTCTATCAACCTCCAGGCAGTGTTCAGAAGCCATTAAGAAGACAAACAGTATGTTAGGCTATATAGAATGGGAGCAAATGAATCATATATGTTAAAAAAAAATTTTTATTCCTAAGCTTTTAGTTCCTACCAGGAGTCATCATCAGAGGAAAATGATTAGATTTACAGGAATCCAAGGCAATATATAGCAAATAAGGAGGGAAGGATAGGTGGATGTGTTTGGAGGATTGATGAGGTGGGGTTTGGTGGGTGTTGGTCATACAGGTAAAGACTTATTTATTATCTGCGTGTTCTTCACATTTAAATGGGGCTCAGTGCAAGTAAAATTCAAGGCTAATAGTAAAAGTGCCGTAGAAACTGGCTGAAACGTGCCTATCCGATAAAAACATCACTAGCAGACATTTGGAAATGAACCCAGCATATGTAGGCTTGAAATAAAAATGAAATAATAAATAAGACTTTATGACCAACACCCTATGGTTATGACCTAGTAAGTCCAGAGCTGTATATGTTACCATTACTTGGTAAGAAAAAAAAAAAAAACTAGAGTAAATACCACCCCAAGGAGTAAACCTGTGTTTTTCCTATTGCATTGCTGGTAGATTAAGTGACATGCTCTGGGTCACTTAGCAAATTATGTGGAACGAATCAATACATTTGTACTTTAAAATCTGATGAATTAGCCAGTATAATCAGTGTAATGAAAAAAGGAACGAAAAAAAAAACACCAAGACCATCACTCTACAGAGGAAATGTCATACAGGATTGTAGCACAGAACAGAGGTTAGATGATTATTTGCTTAATGGCCTAATTTTAAATGTCTCCTTTCAATTCATTTAATTAATGGCATTGTTAAGCAATCTGATAACAATCAGTTTCTAACACAGCTACTGTTGTGCCTATAAGAACCAGCCTTCTGCTAGACTTGTGTTAAGATAGCAATCAATAACATAATGCATAGGCTGTAATGGGATGTTACTTCTGTTCTTATTGCTGGATAATTGGATCAAAAACAGATCACTGTTTTCAAGTTATAATCAAGCAACTTATTTTATTTCTTGGCATTAATCCATGCTTTAAAAGTAAAAAAAAACAAAAAAAAACAAGGAACACAAAGGGACATTAGACTAGGAATGGAAAACAGTGTAATAGTGAAGGGGGTATTAACACTTTAATTGTGAAAGGGTATTTTTTGTGGTACATTAAATGTACAAATAGAAATCATTTGCAAAGTCTGACAGTTTAGCTGTGTGTAACCTAAAAAAGTATGAGTCAAAATAATAAACAACTCTATTTCTACTTTTGATTTCAGATATTCTGCAACCATTATAACATAGTGAAAAAACTGAAATGATCCCTCTGGTTAAATACTGCAGGAAAATAAAGAACTGAAGCAGGTGCATAAGTAGATAAGGGAAAACAACATGCCAGTTCACTGTTATGAAACACACAGGTTATAAATAGTAACATAATGCACTAAGCAGGAGCTGTGACTAATCAAAACAAGCAAGCTCTGTCCAGAAGGCACTGGAAGCTGGCCAGTCAGTTTGACTTGCTAGAAATAGAAGTCACATTGGCATTTGACATAATTTTCACAAAGACACATTTTCTAAACTATGACACATAGCAGTTTTTCATTCTCTTTTCCAGCACGGCGGTCACTGCGTTTAGAAGAGGAACTTATTGAGCGACACAAGTACAAGAAAAACCTGGCCTTTCAGCAAATAAAGTCATATACTTTAAAAAAAGAACTAAGTCGAAGTATGATGAACTTGATGCAGCCAGTTATGTGCCAGGACTTTCTGGTACAGAATGCAATTTATTGCGGTGATCTGGAGGCCATAAAGCAGCTCCTCCCAAAGGGATCGAACACCAATCTAATCATTGAGTCTCGGGGCGAAGAACTGCGCTGGGAGAGCAAGAAGTTTGGTAAGAAAATACTTCACATTCTTCAAGCAATATTATTATATGTTTCTGTTTTTTATTCATTCATTTTCAAAACATTTTAAAAGTAATTACATTGAATTCCTTGGAATTCTGCATGTTTTTAAGAATGATAAATTCAGAAATGTTGGTTATGCCATACAACAAATAGAGAAATCATGAAACTTTGGGCCATATACCTGAAGTAAAAATAACAAAATGGTTTGAATAAAATAATGAGATAACATCTTCCTAGATGCGAGTTGAAATATTAAATGCTCAGGGAAACAAAACTCAGAAGTGACGTCATTTTTCATCCTTTCGTCAATCATCAAATCTGCATTATAAATGAGAGGAGAAGCATTAGACAACATTGCCAACCCTTAGAATTATCATTAGATGATCCCAGGAGTTGTCTCCCAAGTGCACGCGTGTGACAACAAACACATATAAACCAAAAGTGTTTTGTGGAGTGTATTTGTGAAAGGTCGCATGGTTACCTGGCCATTTAATATTACTTGTTAGATTTCTGAATTTATCGTTCTTAAAAACATGCAGAATAGTGTTAAATTTACTTAAACTGAGTGCATTCTTCACTGCAGACAGGCTTAGAACATCTGCAAACTCATGGAAAAATGCACACCAGTCTTTATAAATGAAAGAGAATACAATGATTTGTGAAGTTTGGTTAAATTATAAGAGGAATTGTGACAATAGAAGATCCAACTAATAAACTATACAGTTAGTTAAAAACAAATGAAAGGAAAACAGACCATCTAGTTAATAGCATTCCTTGGAACCTTTTGAAAGAGGTTGGTTTTTGCTCCCCCTCTTGGCATTCTTCGAATAGCATATGCTACATATCATAGTCCATACCTGGAGAATATGATGGTTTAGTTCTGTCCAGTTCAGTGTCAGGAAGTGTTGATGTTTATGGTTCCCAGCCAATTGCCTGGACTGCTATAATTTATTTAATACATTAATGGTGCTGAATACCCCATTAGAACATTAAAAGTAAATTGAAACAGGACTGGGTGCATAGCAGCTGGTAATGATCGCTATTTTTTAATAAAAATGACTAGCAGATGTTGCTGAAGTATGAACAGTAATCAGCACTATTAAAAATTGTATAACTAAAAATGTCAGTCATCAACTTGGATTTAAATGCTGGAACCAATGAAATATCCCTTACAACATCAACAACATTTATTTCAATAGCACATTTTCATAAATGAAAGTAGCTCAAAGTGCTTTACAATAATAATTGTTAAACAGACCAGTTATTTATAACAGGTTGAATAAGATTGTAGAGAATCAAAATATCCAGCGTAATTACAAAATCTATGGTCAGATGACCATTGGCGGGATGTTATAGAAAAGGGTTTCCAAAAAATTGCCCAGCACCCTCTGGGCATTCTACAGCCAATGATCATGTCATCATCCACAGAATACTCTTATGGAGTTCTTCTTATCTTCCCAGCATTGCTTGTGGCTACACCATACTTAGGCCGGGGCAGTGGTGCCTAATACCCCAACTACGGTAAATACCAGAAAAACAAAAAAGAAAACACACAAATGTAGTGTTTAGTGGCTGGTTTATAAAACAACAAAGAAAACTGCCATATTAAGAAGGTGAGTGTTTAGTTGCTATACTGCATTACCATAAAATATTTCAAATTTTTGCTGTGTAGAACAGAACGCTACTGGCCAGTTTTTGCACGCATCACTCTGGGAATACTAAGCAAGCCAGTGTTACAGGATCTAGGATTACAAATAAACCAAAATATAAGAAGGTGCTAGATTGTTCAGAGACTTATATACAATTAAAGGTGTTATAAAAATCAACCCTAAAGAGCATAGGCAGCCAGTGTAATGATACTGAAGCTGGTTAAGATACTTGGTGCTGCGTTTTGGACTAACTGCTGCCTAGTTTTGCCTTTTTTGGTAATCCTGATAAGGGGTGCGTTGCAATAATCTAGACAACTAAAAACATATATTAACTTGTCAGCATCTTGTGCGATATGAAAGGTGTAACTTGTGCAATGTTTCTTAATGAAAAAGTGTAGACTTTACAATCTGCTTAACGTGTGAGTTAGCTTCTAGGCCTAGATTCTTTACTTATAACCTTATTTGTAAAGCCAGAAGGTTTATTTTAAGGTCATTACTTTTTTTGTTTGTGACAAATAATTAAAATTTCTACTCTTCCATTGTTTCAGGAAATTATTACTCACCTATTTGATGATGCCAGTAATTTTGAGCAACAGGGTTATCTGATGCTATTAATAAAAAAAAAAGGAAGGCCAACCCACTGTCTAAGGTGGTCAGTAAGAGTGCTGTGATCAATGGTGTAAAATGTTGCATTCAGATCTAATAATAACAGGAACTGATATACATCGTTCATCAGCAATAAGCTGTAACTCATTGAACACTTTAATTAAAGTGGTTTCTGCAGTTATCTGATCTGAAACCTGATTGGTACTTATCCAGAATAGAATTTTTATTCAAGTAGGCATTCAATTATTAAAAAATACTATTCTTTCTAGATTTTGTTAGGGAAAGATCTAAAATTGTCCAAAACAGAGAGATCAATTTTATTTTTTAAACAATTTTTGGGCTTGAGAGGTTCTTCTTCCAACAGCAACTATATTCATTCTTGTAATTATAAGAATATCTTGGAAACTCTGAAATGAATACCAGTTAAGTAAAGCAACACAGAGCCAATTAAATCTTTATGGATTTAACTTGAAATCAATGTAGAGACTTAATATGATTTCTATATCTAATAGTGACCTGTGCAGCAGCATTCTGAATTGGCTTCAAGCTTACAATAGAACAATTTGAACAGTTAGTTGTTAATTCTACATTAAATAAATACATGAATTATGTTTTGTGAATACCAAACAGTACAAAAATGTTTTAACTATATCTTAGCTTGAATCTGTATTTACATTATCTCACTATCCTGTATCTTTTCAGAAATATATTTGTGTTAGAGATAATATCTAAGTTTAATGCAGATTTAAGGTTAGCTAATATTCAGCCCTTCTGAGCTGGTGACAGCATCTTCTTAGTCTCTGCATTTCCATTGGTTATTAGAATATCTCATTTTTCCATGTTTCAAAACATTGTTTTAGAATCAGAGTCTCCTGCAGTTCCTGGTGGATGATTTTGAATGCACTAAAGAGTCAGTGTGTTTTCTTCTGTTTTCAAATGTGCTTTGTCACTTATTGGATTTTTTTAAACTTATTGATTCTTCTTTTGACCACTTTTTGAATATTGCATTGGGACTTTGCTTTTCAATTTGCTTTTAACTGGCATTGTATGCCTTTTGTGCTCTTTGGAGCTTCATAATATTGCAGAGCGTTTTTCTAGTGAAGAGTAAATGTTTTCATATAGAATTATTCTTTGTTTTCCCTTGCTATGACAGTTTCCCTGTCTAGGAGGTATTTCTTTGGACTTCTTAGGGGACATGCTTTAGAACTCTTTAGTGCTTGGTAGTCCTAGTTCATTACACATACATGCTCTTGGAAACAGGTATTTCCTATGCAAATTTAAGAAAAAAAAATTTCAAACTTTTTTTTAAAATTCTTTTCAAACCTATTTTTCATTAGTTTTTTTCTGGCTTTGACTCATGCACTGTTATGACTTTAATATTTATATCTTATTTTGGCTTTGGTTGTGGTGGTAATTGACTTACTGGCTTTGACAATTTTTGCATCTTTGACATGTCTTTTTTCATGATCACCACCAAGACATACTCCTGGTTAGTGTGTCTGGAATAGATCAATATGATCAACCCTGAAATGAGATGTGTTTTCCATGACATGTGGACAGTGCAACATGAAATTAGAGTTAAAGAACAAAATGAGAGCGGTGCAGACTACTTTACAACTGATAGCTAAAGCTATGAACTTGCTATCAGCTAAGTGTGATGCATCCTCTCATGCTCAGACTGTTATGAGTATTAGTCAAGATAAAAATCTGGGGCCTCATGTATAAACAGTGCATACGCACAGAAATGTTGCATAAGAACGTTTCCACATTCAAATCGTGATGTATAAAACCTAAACTTGACGTAAAGCCACGCACATTTCCACGGTACCTCATACCCTGTCGTACGCAAGTTCTCCGCTCGGTTTTGCAGACTGGCGGCACCCAGTGTCAAAGCAGTGCTACTGTTCCTGTGTGGTTTATCATTCTTTTTCAGATCCACGTCCCTGACGCGGCTTTATAAATACACTGAAATTAACCGCATATTGTTTATTAGTTTAATGCATCTGATTGTAATTAACCAGTAACAATATAATGGTCCACGAAATGGTCAAACTATTCCAAATACAATAACTGCTTTAACGTTGTTACTCTCACTGCACCTTCTTCTTCTTCTTTCAGCTGCTCCCGTTAGGGGTTGCCACAGCAGATCATCTTTTTCCATATTACTCTCACTGCACCTCTCGGAGCAGCTGATTGTAAAGAGAATTATCGGTATATAGCATCGAGCACACGCTGCCTCAGCCATGCTTCCTATTTGAACTGCTTCTCACACGGCAAACGCTTCAAAACTTTCCTGTACGGACCTCGCGGTTCAGAAAGAGTTTCATCCCAAGAGCTCTAAACGAGCTCAATCAGTCCATCAACTGCTCCTTGTAGAACTATTTGGACTTATAAGTACAATCACCTCACTGTAAATTTGCACTACAGTTATAATATTGCACAACCTGAGCCACTTTATAAAGCACGTATTTACATATGATGACGATATCATTTTTAAGATGAAATGCAGCAAAATATGTTTATTATATTATACAGATCAAAGCACTATATGCTTCACTGGGACAGGCGTGAACGATAGAATAATTAAACATGTGCTATGAAGATCTTTCAATGTTCCTTAAAAGTTTTGAAGAATCGGTGTTATAAGCTTACAGATGGCTTAACATCTATTACAGAGCTGATTGTTTGGCGATTGGTTATTTGGAGAAAAAAAAGGAAGGACAGGAATTGGTGTTAGTACGTTTGAAAGAGACAGTACTGCAGGGACGTCCTTAGGCATGTGCAAACTGTGCACCTGCACAGGGCCGCCAAATCCCAGGGGCCACCACGCTAATATATATTGAATATAAAACAGAAAGAGAAAATAATGACACAGCTAAAAATGCAGCGGCAAATTTCGGCAAAAGTTAAACGCTTATGTCATGAGCACGAGGCAGCTGTGCAGTGTCCGCAACGGACGTTGCCATCCGCCGTGCATAAGATACCATATTGACATTGACGGACGAAGGGGCCACCGATTCTTTCTCTGCCCGGGGCCGCCATGAGCCTAGAGCCGTCCCTGAGTACTGCTGCAATAAATTATTTCATTGAAGGTCACCCACAATCACTGCGCCACCGTGTTCCCATGTTTAATAACGTGCTTTAACTCCTATTATCATGAAAATGATATCACGTATACATCTCATTTTAGTTATTCAGAGAGCTGTAATATCACGAATGTAATGGATTCTGTGTCCTGTCGGAGGAAGAGAAAGCCAGTTTAAGAAGCACGTAGTGATTCACACACATAGAGCACATAGAAGAACACATACAAAACAAAGCATTTAAT
The DNA here is from genome assembly GCF_900747795.2 of Erpetoichthys calabaricus. NCBI lineage: Eukaryota > Metazoa > Chordata > Cladistia > Polypteriformes > Polypteridae > Erpetoichthys > Erpetoichthys calabaricus. The sequence continues at coordinate 118,293,435 of NC_041399.2, read as the reverse complement.
GTAATAATAATTTATACTTTAATTACGATGTGATTTGAGAAACTGGTTAATTAAACGATTTTAAGATGAAATTTATGATGTTCTACTTTAATGACAAAATAAACTACGTAATTAAAGTGGAAATTTCGAGATTAAAGTTGACATTTCGTGCTTTTTCCCCACTGTGTGCCTTTTTTTTCTCTGTACCCTAATAAGCTTTCATATGACACTCAGATGGTGGGCTACGTCTCGCCTTTTCACGGCGACTTTGATATTTGACAACTTCTGTCTTATTTCGGGCACTGTGCGACTTTGTGAACTTGAGCTTTCGAGTTTCTCCAACACGCTGTCAGGCAAGTAGCTTCCTTTTGTTGTTTATATCACTGTTTAAACTAACAAATTGTATGTTTTTCCTTGCCTCCACTTGGTATTCGCTGAAATTCTTCCATTTTCCCTCTTGCTTTTCCCATTGTCTTTTCACAGAACACTGAGCTTTAGGGCTATTTATATTGCTTTGCATATTCAAAGAGGCGTAATTCTGGGAGAAGTTGGGGAGGGACAGCAGGCACGTGCACGAGTGTTACTTTTCACGCTGATTGGGATTTATGTAGTGGAAGAACGTGGAAGTCTGTGTACGCACAGATTCCTGCATCTGGATTTTTCTGTGCGTAAGCACATTTTGGCTTTTGTTCTTACGTCATGTTATAATGCGAATTCTATGCACGCCGTTATGCATGAGGCCCCTGATGATTCCACATTCCACTAGATATTCAACAGATCATAATAAATGTCTGAGATTTCCTAACCAGTGTCACATGGTGTTAGAGATGCAACCATTAACTTACCCAGGCAATTGTACATGGATTGTGTGCATTATGGCACTGTTGGACAAAAAACTTTCAAGTGGGCATCTGCCTTGTATGACAGTAATCATCCATATTATTTTGATTTAAATGTGTTTGTTTGAGAATTTTGTAAAGTATTTGATGTCTCTGTATCATCAGAAGTGGCAGCTAATAGATTATTAGTATGCTGCCATGGTTCCAAGCCCATTAATAAATGCGTTATGTAAATTCACATGTTTGCAACTGACACAGGCTGGGATGAATTAGCATTAATTCCAGTCATTGACAGAGGCTTGTTGGCAGAAATAGAAGATGACCTGGCAAGTCATGATGTTGGGGTCACTTTAGAAAACCTTATTGAAATTGCTCAAAAGGTAAGCATGAGATTAAATGAAGGGAAGTTATGATAGACACTGTTAAACTGATTCATTGAATAGACCTATTGAGATTAAAATTTCACTTATATTAATTGAACTAGGGAAAAACATCCTTAGGATTTGAAGAGAGACAACATAGAATTAATGATCGGCTTTTCTTTCTACTGTGTAAAATCAGGACACATGGTGTCTACCTGCAGCAAGCTGCAAGTAAACTATAACTTACATTGTACATCAGGATTGGTAGGGTGGAAGTGTGTACTCAAACTCTAGCAAATTCTGCTTCTAGCCCATTGCTATATTACCAACACATTACTTACTACTTTGATTGATTCTGGTGCTGTGAACAATTTTTTCAGTTCTTCTTTGATAACATAAATGAAAGTACAATCAATAAACCAAAAATACAATCCTTGAATTTTAGGGATTGACAGAAACCCAATTGACTCTGGCCATTTAAAATAAACCACTTCTTGTCTCGGTGTCTGTATTGGCTTGTTTCATAGGGAGCAAATACATTGTTTTCATCCAGTCCCCCATTTCTCAAGTCATCATAAGCTTTACTTGGCTGCAGAAGCACAACATGAGCATAAATTGGGAAAAACAATAAATATGTAATTGGAGTTCTCTGTGTTTAAACTGTTTGAACATTCCACCTCATCTCATTGTGTGCAGTTTGATCTTAGTTGTTCCCCATGAATATGTCAAGTTGGAAGGTGTATTTCTTAAACAAAAGTGCTGATGTTACCTTTGGACAGCAAATATGATTGTGCTGTTGAGCTGTTATCAGGGGCTTCTCTGCCTAACTGGAAGGTATATGCCTTAATGTACCCTAAATAGGAGACTATAAAACAGTGCACCAGTGAAAACTTTCAAAAATGGTTTTATTAAAGCTTCAAACAGAACAATCTGTGGTGTTTTTTTTTTGAAAATGTAGCTGTCCCTGTATTGTTTATAAGGAGTAAAAACAATTACTATCAATATTTATTAATCCTCTTCTCCTTATATCATCAATTGTCAATCAAGTTAGGGCTGTGCATTATTTAGTTAAGTTAAATTTCAGAATCCCATACAATCTCATGCAGATTAAGGAAGGGGAAGAATGGAACACTGCTTTTAATAGTGACCATTACAAGTCCAGGATATCATCTAAAGGATCAGCCAGTGTATTTCAGTCATTTGTAAATTACATCTTCTGAGATTTATTAGACATCATTGTTTTCATATATATTGATGACATTCTAATTTTCTCTATGAATGTCCACTCCCATATTCAATATGAGGAAGATTATTCTCTCTCTGTGACATCAAGATCAACTATCAGTTTAACAGGAATCTTGACAAATTAGACAGTTTCAAGACTTGAACAAAGGTCATTAAAATTAGAGTCTTTAAATTCTTTTTTTTTTTTAATTTTATTGATTTTATTGTAATCATTCCATACAAACATATCAATTTTTACAAAAATAGGACTGAAAATAAATCAACCTCCACCCCTGAGAAAGAGAGTGTGGTCAACATAGTAACACTTAAATCTAGTAAAAATAAGTAAATTGATGAGCTTAATAAGCGGATAAAGATAAATGGAGAAGAAAAAGAAATGAGAAGAGAATCTGCTTCCTCAGTGCTTTAAGAGCTTAATCTAAAATGTGATTGATTAGATCCTGCCAGGTTTTAAAAAAGTAAGAATTTGATTTATTCCAATTTCAAATAGTATAAAACATCAGTTACCCACTGACTTAAAAGAGGAGAGTTAGGATTCTTCCACTTGAGCAAGATAAGTTTACGTGCCAATAGTGTAGTAAAGGCAATCACAGTTTGTTTGTCCTTCTCCACTTTAAGCCAATCTGGAAGTACACCAAACACAGCTGTTAATGGATAAGGTGGGATTGTGACACCAAGACTGTCTGAAAGGCATTTAAAGATTTTGGTCCAGAATGATGTTAATTTGGTGCAGGCCCAAAACATGTTACCCAGTGAGACTGGAACTTGATTGCAGCGTTCGCAGGTTGGATCTTGCACTGGAAACATTTTGGATAATTTTGGAGCATGAGTGAGTTCTCTGCATTGCTACCTTCCACTCCTTTTCTGATATGTTGAGTGAGAGATCCTTTTCCCATTCTCCTCTTGGATCTTTGAAAAGGAGGGACTTTAAAATGGTTTTATATATTGCAGAAATGCTATCTGAGTCCTCAAAACTGAGCAATATTTTTTCCAGCATAGAGAAAGGTGGGAGATGAGGAAAAATGTGCAGGTTCTGTGAAAGAAATGTGTTGCTGGAAAGTTAAATTTGGAATGTAATTGTTCGTAGGATGCAAACATGTTGTCTATGTACAGATCTCTAAGTGATTTAATCCCAAATGTTTTCCGGACATTAAAAACTGCATATGTTTGAGAGGGTTGAAAAATGTGGTTCTCGTGCAGAGGTGCCACAGATAAAAGCTTCTGTATCTTAAAATGCTTCCTACATTGGTTCCATACTCTGAGTGAGTAAAGCACAATTGGGTTGTTAGTATATTGGTGATGACTTGCATTTATAGGGGCACAAAGCAGGGAATATATAGAAATACTGCAGGATATTATTTCTATTGTGGACCAAGCCTGTGAATGTTCATCTATTTGTGTCCATGTCCAGGTTTTTATGTCTTGTATGTTTGCTGCCCAGTAATAAAACTGAAAGTTAGGTAGAGCCATGCCACCTTCTGCCTTAGTTCTTTGTAGGGTCGCTCTTTGGATACGTGGATGTTTTAAATTCCAAATAAATGAGGTTATGGTTGGATCTAATTGCTTAAAAAATGATTTATTGATGCATATTGGAACTGAGAGTCTTTAAATTCTAATACACAGACTGTCTTATTTATTTCTGTTCTAAAGGCCTATTTTGATCTCTGAACTGCCTATCAATAATGGGAAAACTAAGATCCTTTGCAAAGATGCACCTGGTCAGGTAACTGAGTCTCCAGTAAAAAATCATAAAATCTGGAGAAGTATTTAAAGTTTCTGATCAGTTCTATTTCTCTACAGCAAAGACGTCTGCTAAAAACAAAGCTTAGATCCACAAAAGTTGTTCCAGTATCTCTATCAAGAAACTGTATCATTTAGTCTTCCACCTCATAAGGGAAATCAAGTTACAGGTCTAAAATGTCTTATACATCACTGCTGTTCTGTATACTAGAGATCTGGGTCCCTGCTCTTGTCATCTTAATATCTACAAAGCTTCCATGAGCACTGCATCTGAAGTACACTGCTCAAAAAAAATTAAGGGAACATCTAAATGACACATCGGATCTCAATGAACAAAATATTCAAGCAGAAAATCTTTAGTGACTAAAACTCTGTAATTCGTTGAGAGCAAAATGATGTAACAAAAGTCAATGAAAACTAAAATCACCAACCCATTGAGAACTGGATTCAAAATTAAAGTCAAAAACTGAAATCACAGGCTGATCCAACTTATGTAAATTTCATAATGTCAACTCATAATGTGACTCAGTAGCGTATATATGGCCCCCATGTGCTTATGTGCACTGCCGACACCATCTGGGCATGCTCTTGATGAGATGGCAGATGATGTCCCAGGGACTTTCCTCCCAGACCTGGATCAGGGCATCAGTGAGCTCTTGGACAGTCTGTGGCACTACTTGGTGGTGTTGGATGTACTAATACATAACATCCCAGAGGTTCTCAATTGGATTCAGGTCTGGGGAATGTGCAGACAAGTCAATGGCATCACTACCTCATTATCCAGGAACTGCCTACACACTGAGGCTAGGCATTGTCTTGCACCAGGATGGAACACTGCACCAGTGTAAGATCTGATAATGGCACAGAATTTCATCCCGGTACCTAACAGCAGTCAGGATACTATTGCCTAGCATGGGGAGGTCTGTGTGATCCTCCAAGTATATGCCTCCCCTGACCATCACTGACCCACCACCAAACAGGTCATGCTGGATGATGTTGCAGTCTGCTTTCTGGTTTGTTACATGTGCTTAGTGTGAACCTACTCTCATCTGTGAAGAGAACAGGTTGCCAATGTTGGAGCTGCCAATTGTGGTATTCTCTGGCAATTGCCAATTGAGCTGCACAGTGATGGGCTGTGAGCACAAGCCCCACTAGAGGACATCGGACCCTCATGCCATGCTCATCGAGTTTGTTTCTGATAGTTTGGTTAAAACATGCACAGCAGTAGCCATCTGGAGGTCATTTTGTAAGGCTCTGGCAGTGCTTTTCCTGTTCTTCCTCACACAAAGGATCAAATATCGGTCTTCCTGCTGGGCTGAAGCCCTCCTACTGCCCTGTCCAGCTCTGCTTGTATAATGGCCTGTTTCCTGGTATCTCCTTCATGCTCTTGAGACTGTGCTGGGAGACACAGCAAACCTTCATGCAATGGCAATTTGGATGTACTATCCTGGTGGAGCTGGACTACCTGTGCAAATTGCAAAACTAGAGAAGATTCAGTCAAGAAGGATAAGGAAAGAGCAATTGTCTGTGGCTGCCACCTGCAAAACCATTCCCTTTTTGGGGCTTGTCTTGCTGTTGCCTCTCCAGTGCTTCTGTTGTCATTTTCATTTGTACCAAAGCAGGTAAAGTTGATTCACAATTGCTTATGTTTTGTAACTGGACAGACTGAAATCCCTAAGCCTTAAATGACTTGGTATTAGACTGTGATGATTAAGTGTTCCCTCAATTTTTTTGAGCAGTGTATTTTCCATACCAACTAGTAGAGCTGCTGGAACCATTTTAGCATCCTCACTGAAGCAAAGATAGATTGAACTTTATTTGTCCCCAGGGGGAAATTTGGCTTTTTAAAGAAGCTCAATAAATAAATACATAATTAGATAGATAAGTAAGTAAATAAATAAACACACACACACACACACACACACACTTTGGTCTGAGCCAAATAAATTAAGAAAATACAAAAGAAAGAAAAGTCCTGACTTGGCTGTCACAGTCACAGTGAGGCATTATGGAGACATATTGCTGTTGGTATAAAGCAACCCCAGTATCATTTCTTGACACATTTCTGCTGAATAATTCTTTGGGTGAATGTACTCAATGTTTGTGTGTCACACAGAGAGCATTGTTCATAATGACACTCAGCATGACCTCTTAATTAGCTTGTTGATTTGGGAAAGAAAATCGTACTGGCCATCACAGAGCTGTAGAAGATGTGAAGGATGTTACTTCCCACATTAAAGCAATGCACTCTCCTAAAGAAAAAGAGCCTACTATGCCCTTTCTTATATAGTTCCTCTGTGTTCTGAGACCAGTCCAACCTGTCATTAATGTGGATCCCCAAGTACTTATAGGATTTGACCGCCTCTACATCCACTCCTTGAATACTGACAAAACAGAGAGGCTGTTTGGTGCAGCAAAAGTCAATATCCAATTCCTTGATTTTACAGATGTAAAGATGCAGACAATTCTCTTGCACCAAGAAACAAAGTTCTTCACCTGACTCCTATATTCTGTCTCATCCCCATTATCATTACATCACATAAGTTCAGAATCATCTCAGAAATTCTGCAAGTGACATGACACAGTGTTATATTTATAGATTGAAGTGTACAAAGTAAAGAGAAAATGAGACAGGACTGTTTCTTGTGGTACTCCAGTGTTGCTCACATCCATATTACTAACCGAGAATAAACCGGATATGAACGCAGGTACACGGCAATGGGACCATGAGACATACTGCGTAGGCGCGTACAGCGCACATCTCATAAATCGCACGCGAAGTCGTATCCACCGCGAACGAAGGAGTCATGGCCCAAATACGAAAGAGCTCAACTGACGTGAATGAGAAATGAAGCAACAACGTGCCCATAGCTAACGACTAATGACACAGCCATACAAAAAAGAGGATTCTGCGCTGCAGCCCAGATTCAAACGAAAGAGGCTACGGCGGCCCCACAGGTCCACAATGATAGTACAGAAGGCGCAGGCGTCACCGCCATATTGTGAGTGGCACTACTGCGGAGTGAAGTTAGGAATAATGTGCTGCTTGGGATTGTACAAACCACTGAACGCTTTACACCGAATTCAAACACAATACAGCTCAACGATACAAACACGAGCCCACCTAGATAAGATCAATGAACGCAGGCGCCTACAACGTGCGTCTGAAACTGCGGAAGCAAAGCAGGCACGGGTTCAAAACGAACAAGCTCGACTGACGGATATACAAACACGAGCCCAGATGGATAAAATCAATGAACGCAGGCGCCTATAACGCGCGTCTGAAATGCCACAAGCAAAGCGGGCACGGCTCCGAGACGAACAAGCTCGACTAATGTATTTCAGGATACCCAACGCCGGGGGTAGGCGAGCGAAGCGTGCAGGGGTGGAGCCCCCCTTGTTCACTATATCTTTAAATGGGCTGCTGTATCTGAATTCCAAATATGTCCTCATCTCGCAGTTGAGTCAAGGTTAAAGAACTCAGGGCGGGGTGGAGAAAATGACTCAAATACACTCTTGTTTTCAACCTTAGAAAAGACTAGACCGATAGTTATTGCCTTAATCTTTGGAACCAGATTTTCAATAGTTCTGAAATGTGTGTTGAATATACTATACCCTACACATGCACACTTTTTATTGAAAAAGTGCACCAAGACAATGAAATGTGACTTACATGTACTACATCCACAGTCATAACAAATCTTATGATGTTCCTACAAACTATACAAATTTGCAGTTTTTCAATTTTTTTTTTGTTTATTACAATGAATTAAAAAGAAAAGAAAAAATGTGACATATTTGAAATTGTGATATGTGTAATGTTGAAGGCAGGTCATACTACTCAACTATTATTTTTATTTTATTATAATATTTGTTTAAATACAACATTGTAAATGTCAATTAAATGATGGCTTTTTGACAATAGACTAAATGACCTATACGGTGTTTGATTTTAGCACAGTCAAAGTACAGTTTAATTAAAATTGTATGAGTTATTAATTAAAAGAGAAAATATAATTTATTCTCTTTTCCATTCCAGTATTATAGCATACTGTAATGTTAAGACATTAGCGGCCAATGTGATATTTGTCATAGTCATCTTGGTGATTGATGAACAGGCTGAAGGGATTACAGTTCTCAGTTTTCTTGGGAGTGTCAGGGTATTCCCACAGAAGGCCTAGAATCAGTTGTTGAGAATGGGAGGATCTGAAGGATGAGTTTTTTGATTAGTAAATCACCTTGTGACGTTGATGCTTACTAAAGTGAGTTGCACTACATACCATGAAAACTGAAAGGAAACTTTGGAAGAGTCAGACAGGCAACCAGAAATGTTCACTATTGACACTATTGACATGTTTGATGCAGTTCCTTCAAAGTAAAGTGTTTTCCAAACTGTGTAGTATTCTATTCTTTTGTTGTTACTTTATATCCTTTACTCCATTATTGGCATCAACATGTTAAACTGATGCCCACAGACAGCAAGTCAATACAAACAATGTTTCTTTCATATAAAACACAATCCAGAGAAAAAGTGGCAAAGTGATGCAGGTATCAGTGCTGTTACCTCAAAGTCTGAACATCCTGACTTTAAAATTTGTCTAATTGGAATTAACATATTCTTTGCTCATCTTCTCTATGTTTCTATAGGGTTTCTTTGGGTCCTCCAGTTTCTTTTCACTTTCTAAAAATTTGCAGGTAATGTAAATTGGAACCCTCACATTTTCCAGTGGGAGTGAATGTGTGCATAATTATGTTCCAAAATGGACTGAAATCCCATTGAGGATTGGCTCCTACTTTGCTGCTGTGATAGACTCCAGCTTTGCATAAACCTGCACAGGATTAAGCCAGTTAAGAAAATGATGGATGAAAAGCAACAATTGTTTGCTTTGCAAAGTGCCTTGTGATGGTGCATGCATTTAACGGTGTACAAAATATAGACTAGATGACCTAGGAGATTGGAATGTTATGCACATATGGATATCAGGTTTGGTACAGCTTTTTTAAAGAGATATATTTTGTCAGCTGTCTTGTATTTTAATTCATGATCTCCAGCAGAATGTTATAACAATTTTTACAACCTTAAATTAGATTAAAGAGTCTACTGTAATGATGCCCATAATGATTTTGTGATTCTGGACCAAAATTTCTATAAGGAACTTGACAAAGGCATAATCATATAAACAACTAGTTACAAGCTGTACTGTATGAAACATGTTATATTAAATCACACACATACTTCCAAATAGCAGTTTAAGTGGCATGTTTTGTCAGACCTCTAATTTATTAAATAATATCTAAGTATAAGATTATACTTGCCTGAAGAAGGGACCTGAGTTGCCTCGAAAGCTTGCATATTGTAATCTTTTTAGTTAGAGAATAAAAGGTGTCATTTTGCTTGACTTTTCACTAAATATAAGAGGTTAATGATGGCCATAAAGGACTCGTATATGTAACACTTCAATAGAATTATATCAGACATCATGACGTATACATTAATTTCAAAAAGTCTACAGATAATAAGATTACTGACTTAAGACATCGTAAGATGCCCACACTACTATTTTTTCATTTGAAAATGGCATTTTTAAACAAAAATAATCATCCCTACTAGCATTTTTCAGATTGCTTAAGAAACTATCCCAGTCCACACTAAAATGTCTGAAAATGTGTATGACATAGATGTTTCTCTACACTGGGCATGCACACATTGGAAACAGGAAGAGGAGGCATCTTTCACACTAAACGTTCATTAATTTGTAGCTTGCACATACACAAGGAGAAAATGTGCACGTTTTATACTGGTTTTGACAATACTTTCTATGTTCTTATATTTTAAAGTTATTGTTCAGTACAATGCTTTCAATGTTGTTACTTTAGAGGTGTCTCACATCACAATGGGTTCAAGTGGCTAGAACTATTTTACTTTCCAAAATCACCACAACAGACAATCAACAAAGGTACAAGCAACTTTTGTAACTATGTCCAGAGGCGATGTCATTCATGTTTTCTTTCCTTAAATATAAGGACATAGTTTTTTGCTAAAAGTGAGCATAGACACCCTAGACATTCTGAAGTTTTCTTGCTATTGTTCAGGAATCACTTCCTTCCTTTCCCAACAAGCACCGCTCCATTCATGTCTTACCCAAAACATGTGATCCTTGAAAGGATTGTAAAACTGTAGTGACTGGCAACTTGTTTGCCTTTGACACATGTATGCAGTAATTCAATTGAGGGGTGACCCATCAGGAGGAGGAGGAAGAAGAGGAGGTTGGGAGCATGCGCTAATTAAAGCGTTTTGTTGCACCCACTACACGATGAACCACCCAGATTGGGATCTGAGTGCAGCCGTGCAACAGGTGACACCTCAACACCACACTGAAAAATGTGAGGTTTTTTTTATAGTGGCTGGAGTGCCAATCCTGCCACTAACCACTGAGTTTTCCCTGCAAGTTGGAGGACCTGCTTGCAGGGTTGGACGCAGATTAACGTCATACCCAGGACGGAGCAATTGCAGGTTAGGTAATGAAACATTGTAATCAAGGAAGGCCCATGAAATAAATGCAGACTAATCGGAGTGTAATTAGAATCTTAATTTTTATCCATCTACACCACAACACTGAGCCTGTGTCTCTAAAGTATTCATTTTTGTAGGTTGGAAATGATAGGGTTAGTGTGGACGAAAGGTGAAAACAGAGAGCCTCAATGTTTATTAGACTTGCATGGCCACTTGTGATGTTTCCCATTAGCAAGTTATGGCATTTGCATGGTATTTTAATAGCCATTTTTTTACAGTCGTTAATTAAGTAGAAGGTTTTTTTTTTTTTTTGCAAATAGAATTTAAATTCAACATGATGGCATGCAGCAAAGGTCTAGTGTGCCACTTCATCATTATACGTATGCTGATAACAAATGTTGAGGATTTGCAGTGCATTCTTCTAGTTGTAAAGAATAAAAACTTTTATAATGAAGTGTTCTATACTTGATCATTTTGCTTCTGTTCATCATCTCGTCATGTCTGTTTCTCAGATATTTTGTATTCTTTAAGTAGTATATGAGCAAGAGTGACACTGATGTTTTTAGAAATTTGATACACTCTTTGATTACTGTAATTTACCAGGTCATACACAACTAAAACTGGAGAAACTATCATGTAAATATTAGTAAATAGATTATGAATTTCAGAGTTTTATCTCATATATTAATGTATCAGATATATTTCATGATAGATGTCGTAGATGACATGGATGTCCAGACTTTACTTTTTCAGTCTAAATGGCAGAGGTTGCTTTTAAGTCAGAGAAACATCACATGACTTAAAGCAGTCATTTGTACTTAAGCCAAAAGAAGTGGATCATGAGGTCTATGTTACCATAAATATAGTATTAAATGACTTTCAGACCAGTGCAATCTAGGACACGCTGTAAGAGAAAGTTGGAAAAAATCCAAATGATGGCTTTGATTTAAAACACAACAGACAAATTCCAAGAAGTTATTAACACATTATTTTAAAAAGAGAAGTCAATACATGTACATGTAATGCATCAACAAAACAAGCTTAAGTTAAAAAATTAGCATGGCCTTGTGTACCAAATGAGATTCTACAAGCAGGTTTTTAACAGCACCCTAACCTAACCTTAGTAACCTAAAAACAAGACAGTATTTCATTGCAGTGACTCAGATGATCAGAGCAAAAATTATTTCTGTAGGGCAAGGATTAAACTAATTTTTCATAAAGCAACACCCTCATAATAAAAATTAACTAAGTATATTTGAAGAAATGCTGAATCTTCCAAATATCATGTAGGTGCAACATTCTTAAGCCCTCATAATTGGAATGCCTCAGAGAAACATAATTTGATCGCTAAGGTTCTTTATGTTGTGCTTATTTTCCTCTCTGTGCTGGGATTGAGAATATATTTTGTGAGCATTATTTATATGTTTGATCTTTTGAAGCCACAGGCCATTTGGGCTCGTGTAGGTTGAAGCCAGCCATTGGAAAATTCAGTAAGGCTGCCTGGGAGCGAGCCTTATCTAGGCAGGCTAATGGCCTGTTTTTTGCTCTGTTTTGGAGGCCTTGACACCTCTTTGCCATTTTCTGTGTGTGAAGCGTAACAGCTGTAAAACCAGACAAAACGTCACTAGAGTCAGTACTGCTGTGAATGAAATGTCAGATTAACAAGTGAGGTATAGTTTGTCTGCGGTGGGTTGGCACCCTGCCCAGGATTGGTTCCCTGCCTTGTGCCCTGTGTTGGCTGGGATTGGCTCCAGCAGACCCCCGTGACCCTGTGTTCGGATTCAGCGGGTTGGAAAATGGATGGATGGATGGTATAGTTTGTTGAGTGTATAATTTTATAGACATAATTGAGCCAGATGCATGTAAAATAAACAAATGCTGTTTTTTCCTTGAAAATCACTAGATCATGTGTGCTATTTTCAGATATTCTTGGAAAAAGAAGACAGCTACCATTACATTACATTAATTGACAAGATGTACAGGAGAATAATTGTCATCCAAAAGGTTCACCATGTAAACAGCAAAGACACAGAAGGTAGCTGACACATACAGTAAGTAGACAGACCAGGTGTACTACCACACAGAGACAGGCAATTACATATATTTAATTAACCAATGCAGGAAATAAGAGAGAAAATTTGTAGCAACCATTAACAATAAAGGTTCAAAAATACAAAGAAATTATGGTGACTACAATACAAAATATGAAAATAGCATATACTGTAGAGTCACTCAAAATGCATATAAAAAATTAAAGTTCGTATGACTTCTGCACATTCCAGGGCCCTAATTTGTGAACGAATAAATGGTAAATCTGATCCTCCACTTCATGTAACCGATTGATAAATGGTATACACAGGTGATGTTTAAGGGGAGGTGACTCATTTAAAGGAATCAATTTTATCAACAAAAACTACCTTCAATAAATGTTTCTTGTCAGTAGTCATCAGACATTTGAATAGAAGGAGTAAGTTGCAAATAATGTATTGTAAAAGAACAAATTTTGCAATGTGAACATAGAAATAAAACATAAAATAAACAAAAGACCAATTAATTGAATAAACATTTTTTTGTTTTTGGATGAGTACTTTCAGTACAGAATTTAATGGTAGTATCTTCTTAGCAGCCTGTTGCCTGTTTTACTGTTGGCCAGTATCATGGTGTCAGCCATGTTTAACAAGTAAATAAACCTTGTTTTTTGGTTTCAGTTCAGCAAAAATTTCTAATATTGTTTAATGGTTTTTGGTTAATATTTTCAGTCCAAGTAGACTAACAAACATGCAGTGTTATTTAATTGTCCATTTACAGCATAATTTTGGCATTTTAATTTAAAATGCATGTTATCGTGCAAGTCATCAACACAGCCACAGGGGATGCACAAACCAGTGTGTTTCTTCATGTCGGTCCCAAGCCCGGATAAATGGGGAGGGTTACGTCAGGAAGGGCATCTGGTGTAAAATTTTGCCAAATCAATATGCGGACAACAACACAAATTTCCATACTGGATCGGTCGAGCCCCGGGTTAACAATGACTGCCACCAGTACTGTTAGTCAACAGGGTGCTGGTGGAAATTGGGCTACTGTTGGCCGAAGAAGAAGAAGAAGGAGAAGAAGAGGGGGGAGACGTGTCTAGAGGCAGGAGGAGAGGAGGAAGGTAAAGAGAGTGGAACTGAGGGTAGGAACTTTGAATGTTGGCAGTATGACTGGTAAGGGGAGAGAGTTAGCAGATATGATGGAGTGAAGGACGGTTGATATATTGTGCGTGCAAGAGACTAAATGGAAGGAGAGTAAGGCCAGGTGGATCGGAGGTAGATTCAAATTGTTCTGTCATGCTGTGGATAGGAGGAGAAGTGGAGTAGGGGTTATTCTAAAGGAACAGTATGTCAAGAGTGTTCTGGAGGTGAAAAGAGTGTCAGACAGAGTAATGATTATGAAGCTGGAAATTGGAGGTGTGATGATGAATGTTGTTAGTGCATATGCCCCACACGTTGGGTGTGCAATGGATGAAAGAGAAGATTTTTGGAGTGAGTTGGATGAAGTAATGAGCAGTGTACCCAAGGGACAGAAAGTGGTGATTGGAGCGGATTTCAATGGACATGTTGGTGAAGGGAACAGAGGAGACGAGGAGGTGATGGGTAGGTATGGTGTCAAGGAGAGGAATGAAGAAGGTCAGAGGATAGTGGATTTTGCCAAAAGGATGGACATGGCTGTGGTGAAAACATATTTTAAGAAGAGAGAGGAACATAGGGTGATGTACAAGAGTGGAGGAAGATGCACACAGGTAGATTACATCCTATGCAAAAGAGTCAATCTGAAGGAGATTGAAGACTGCAATGTAGTGGCAGTGGAAAGTGTAGTTAAGCAGCATAGGATGGTGGTCTGTAGGATGACGTTGGAGATCAAGAAGAGGAAGAGAGTGAGGGCAGAGCCAATGATCAAATGGTGGAAGTTGAAAAAGGAAGACTACAAGGTTGAGTTTAGGGAGAAGGTGAGACAGGCACTGGGTGGTAGTGAAGAATTACCAGACAGTTGGGAAACTACAGCAGATGTAGTAAGGGTTACAGCAAGAAGGGTGCTTGGCGTGACATCTGGACAGAGGAAGAAGTGAAAAGGAAACCTGGTGGTGGAATGGGGGATGGCAAAAGAGGATGGCAAAGAAGAAGTGGGATAGTCAGAGAGATGCAGAAAGTAGACAAGAGTACAAGGAGATAAGGCGTAAGGTGAAGAGAGAGGTGGCAAAGGCTAAAGAAAAAGCGTATTATGAGTTGTATGAGAGGTTGGACACTAAGGAGAGAGAAATGTACCTGTACCGATTGGCTAGACAGAGGGACCAAGCTGGGAAAGATGTGCAGCAGGTTAGCGTAATAAAGGATAAAGATGGAAACGTACTCACAAGTGAGGAGAGTGTATTGAGCAGATAGAAAGAGTACTTTGAGAGGCTTATGAATGAAGAGAACGAGAGAGAGAAGAGGTTGGATGATGTGGAGATAGTGAATCAGGAAGTGCAACGGATTACCAAGGAGGAAGTAAGGACAGCTATGAAGAGGATGAAAAATGGAAAAGCTCATGATGATATACCTGTAGAAGCATGGAGGTGTTTAGGAGAGATGGCAGTGGAGTTTTTAACCAGATTGTTTAATGGAATCTTGGAAAGTGAGAGGATGCCTGAGGAGTGGAGAAGAAGTGTACTGGTGCCGATATTTAAGAATAAGGGGGATGTGCAGAACTGTAGTAACTACAGGGGGATAAAATTTATGAGCCATAGCATGAAGTTATGGGAAAGAGTAGTGGAAGCTAGGTTAAGAAGTAAGGTGATGATTAGTGAGCAGCAGTATGGTTTCATGCCAAGAAAGAGCACCACAAATGCGGTTTGCTCTGAGGGTGTTGATGGAGAAGTATAAAGAAGGCCAGAAGGAGTTGCACTGCGTCTTTGTGGACCTGGAGAAAGCATATGATAGGGTGCCTCGAGAGGAGCTGTGGTATTATATGAGGAAGTCGGGAGTGACAGAGAAGTATGAGTTGTACAGGAAAAGTACGAGGGAAGTGTGACAGTGGTGAGGTCTGCGGTAGAAGTGATGGATGCATTCAAGGTGGAGGTGGGATTACATCAGGGATTGGCTCTGAGCCCTTTCTTATTTGCAGTGGTGATGGACAGGTTAACAGATGAAATTAGACAGGAGTCCCCGTGGACTATGATGTTTGCTGATGACATTGTGATCTGTAGCAAGAGTAGGGAGCAGGTTGAGGAGACCCTGAAGAGGTGGAGATATGCTCTAGAGAGGAGAGAAACGAAGGTCAGTAGGAACAAGACAGAATACATGTGTGTAAATGAGAGGGAGGTCAGTGGAATGGTGAGGATGCAAGGAGTAGAGTTGGCAAAGGTGGATGAGTTTAAATACTTGGGAGTATTTAAAGTACAGTACAGTACAGAGTAATGGGGATTGTGGAAGAGAGGTGAAAAAGAGAGTGCAGGCAGGGTGGTATGGGTGGAGAAGAGTGTCAGGAGTGATTTGTGACAGACTGATATCAGCAAGAGTGAAAGGGAATGTCTACAGGACGGTAGTGATACCAGCTATGTTATATGAGTTGGAGACGATGGCACTGACCAGAAAGCAGGAGACAGAGCTGGAGGTGGCACAGTTAAAGATGCTAAGATTTGCATTGGGTGTGACAAGGATGGATAGGATTAGAAATGAGTACATTAGAGGGTCAGCTCAAGTTGGACGGTTGGGAGACAAAGTCAGAGAGGTGAGATTGCGTTGGTTTGGACATGTGCAGAGGAGAGATGCTGAGTATATTGGGAGAAGGATGCTAAGGATAGAGCTGCCAGGGAAGAGGAAAAGAGGAAGGCCTAAGTGAAGGTTTATGGATGTGGTGAGAGATGACATGCAGGTGATGGGTGTAACAGAACAAGATGCAGAGGACAGAAAGATATGGAAGAAGATGATCCACTGTGGCAACCCCTAACGGGAGCAGCCAAAAGAAGAAGTTATCATGCAAGTCATCCATCTGGCATTACAGTCGACCCTCGTTTATCGCAGTTAATCAGTTCCAGACTCTACAGCGATAAATGAATTTCCGCAAAGTAGGATTTTTTAATTATAAATCGAATATTTTCACAGTTAGAGCATAGAAAAAAACCTGTTTACGACCTTCTAAATACGTTTTGTAACATTATTAGAACCCTCTAGACATGAAATAACACCCTTGTAGAGACAAGGACTTTTAAACACTGCAAACAAACATTTGTCTCTTTTTCAAAAGTTTAATCTGTGCTCCATGACAAGACATAGATGACAGTTCCATCTCACAATTAAAAGAATGCAAACATATCTTCCTCTTCAAAGGAGTGTGCGTCAGGAGCAGATAATGTCAGAGAGAGAGAGAGACAGAGAGAGAAAAGCAAACAATCAAAAATCAATAGGTGCTGTTTGGCTTTTAAGTAAGCGAAGCACCGCCCGACAAAGCAGCCGTAAGGAAGGGAGCAATGTGAAGGTAGTCTTTCAGCATTTTTTAGAGGAGCGTCCGTATCCTCTAGGCCAGTGTGCGAACAGCCCCTCTGCTAACACCCTCTCCGTCAGGAGCAGAGAATGTTAGAGAATGCCAGAGAGAGAGAGAGAGAGAGAAACAAACAATCAAAAATCAATAGGTGCTATTCAGGCTTTTAAGTATGCGAAGCATCGAGCGGGAAGCATATCATATATCATTGAGGAGTTTTATTTAATACATAATACGTGCTCTGATTGGGTAGCTTCTCAGCCATCCGCCAATAGCGTCCCTTGTATGAAATCAACTGGGCAAACCAACTGAGGAAGCATGTACCATAAATTAAAAGACCCATTGTCCGCAGAAATCCGCGAACTAGCGAAAAATCCATGATATATATTTAGATATGGTTACATATAAAATCCGCGATAGAGTGAAGCTGCAAAAGTCTAAGCGCAATATAGCGAGGGATCACTGTATACCCTACCACTATCCTATAGTGGGTATAGAGCGCAAAAAATGAGATGTATTTCCCAGTCACCTATGCTTCACAGTCAAAACCATGACTTTTCTGGCTTCAGGGGTGATATTTTTTGGTATATTTGTTGGCTAGGTTATGTTTTTCTTTAAAAAAGTTTCACTCAGCATTTTGACTCTTTCCTACTTAAATTATCATTTGCTTTGAGAAGACCTGCTTTGTCTATTCTGTTGTCACATAAATGGTGTAGTTATTTACAAGCTGATCGATGTTAGTATTAGTCTAAAAGCTTGGATTTGAGATTTTCACAATATTGCCAAGGGGTAAAGTAGCGGTTAGCAAGCAATCATCTTAAAAATGAATACTTAATGAAGGTAATTATCATTTTGTCAAAGTTAATGCTATCTGTGATAAATAGATCAGGTATGAGAATATGAATGTGAATACGATCCTCCATGTTTTGTAAAACATCTACAGAATAAGTCAGAGATGCAGAAGAAAACATTTGTTAAAGCTGTAGATTTATATGTGAATGTTAAAGTCACCAAAAGTCCATTTTACTTTCAGGAACATCTACTTTGTAGTAAACAGACCACTGTCTTCCAGTGGTGGTAACTGAACATGTAGATTTATGTTAGAGAAACAAGTGATCAGAATGTCCATACATTTTGAGATCAGCCTTATAGTGAGAAGCCAGTTGCTGCAAGATATTCAATGACTATTAACCTCAATTGATCTGAACTAGCTCTGAAAAAATGCATTAAGTGCATGTGTCATCATTTGTATCAAAGATCTCACATACTTAGAAAATATATTCCAGAATTCTAGTAGATCAAAACATTATGTTTGGTTAAAAAAGAAGCAGAAATTTATTTGCAAATCAAACATTAATATTTTACTGACATTTAACACTTCACTCAGTATCATAAGTGCAGGCAGTCCAATATATTGTATACCTTATTTCCATCTTCCAAAATGTATTAAGGTTTGTCAGCAGCCATACCACCTGCTCTTCAGAACTGGCCATCCACCTGAAGCTAAGCATGTTCAGGTTCAGCCAGTACTTGGATAGGGGATAATCTAAGAGAAGCTTGGGTTGCTGCTAGAAGAGGTGTTGGTGAGGCCAGCAGGGGGCACTTATCCTGTGGTCTGAATGTGGATCCCAATGCCTCAGTGCAGTGATTGGGACACTGTTCTGTAACTTTTGCACTTATATAGGTTCTGACTCTTTGTGGTCATTATAGATCCCTGGGCATCTTTCAAAAAGAGTACGGTTTATCCTGATTTCCTGGATAAATTGCCCATCATGGCTTTGTCCAGTCTGACCTCCTAATCAACCCCTGTCTCTAACAGACTATCGATCTCACCCCTTCAGCTCCTAATAGCTAATGTGTGGTGAATTTATTGGCACAATAATGCCTGCCATCACATTATCCAGGTGATTGCTATACATTGGTGGTAGCTGAAGTAGTTCCCTTCTGTCTATATAAAATGATTTAACTAGCAAGAAAAGCACTATATAAATTAATAATAATAATTATTATTATTACAATTACTGCAAACTTCAAAATTAAAGATATATTAGTATAGTATATTAGTATAATATAATATATTATATATTATATTATATTATATATTAAAGATATATTTACTGTGAAGGTATCTTAACTTGTTGTTCTATATTTACTATAGTCACCAAAACAATGATTTGCATATGTATATGCTGTTGTGGCCCCAAAATGCAAGCTGCAGAAAATTAAAAGATGTGGAGCAAGAAAAATATAAACGGTGGCAGCATTAACAGTTTCACATACAAAACATGAGGGATGCCAGAAGATCATTGTGTATGGGAAGGTAGGTAAAAATAAACAATGAAAACAATATATTTATTTGTAGAAAGAATTGTTACTCTACAGTGGCTGACTAGCAAAGATGAGAAGGTTTAAACTGGAGTTTCTTGTGCAGGACAAGACACAATGTATTAAACTGCGAACAACTTGCTGCTACCACACTTGCTGCATGACAGACACACACATCGCCCTTTTGTTCTAGTATGATTTTCCTCTGTGTTGAGTTTGCATGCATCTGTTGTTCGGGAAATACTCTGTAAATAAATTAATAGTCTGTAACTAAAAATGGACATCTTTTATTTCCACAAAGTTGGTGAAGCCTCAATGTGCTCTTGTGCATTGCATAGCAGACTGACTAAAAAGACAAAATAAGAATCTAAAATACAGCAGATTCATTTATATATAATATTCAGATGATTTCAATTTACCACAATCAGCACACAGATAAATGGCATATTCTAGTAACATCCCTAATGTTAAGTATAAAGTCCCAAATTAGTCAAACATAATAAAAGTCTATGACATACACATTTGTGTCCAGAGAAGCTTCTTATTTAGTAATTCATAAAAAATAAAATATATTTAATTATAATTATCCCATTGTTCCCTTGGTTACTATTTAGAATACAATATGTACAGGACATCCTAGTTACACAGGAAAAGCATACCCATAAATTTAATAAATTTAATAAAATAATAAAACACATTTAAAAATATGATTTTATATGTTTGTGTTTCTCTCAAGTTTTTTGTTGGGTACTCTTAGAGACTCTGGTTTCTTTCTGTGTTTAAAATCACACCGTAATTCTAAATAGACTCAGTAAAAGTGAGCATAGTTAAGTGCTTGTGATGACATTCTGACCAGAGCTAAGACCTGTATTACTTTAGCTCCATGAATAGATCACTTGATGCAGATATCTACGCCCTTGTGAATGTTGTCTTGATTGTTCAGTGGTGGATTTTAAATGGAACAAGAGTCCACTCCTGTGTCAAATATATCGGAACAATGCACAAAAACTCTGACTTAAAGCCACATAATTTCATGAGAAAGCTGTAGCTTAGTCTGTCCCTAAGGCTTCAAAAAAGCCGCTGCTGAGGAAAACACCTTACATTGTTTCTGCTCCAAAGAAGGCAGGCGCCTCTTCGCCTAATGACTACATACCAGTGGCAGTTACATCTCACATCATCTAGACCTTTGAGTGACTCATCCTGGACTATATGAGTCCTCTTGTGATAAACCACCTTAAACCACTACAGTTTGCCTATTGGACAACGTTTGGAGTGGAGGATGCAATTATCTATGTGTTCCACAAGGGTTATTCTCACCCAGACAAAGAAGCACTGGATGAGCCTATGGTGTCCTGGGTAATGGCCAGTTTGTGAAACTCTAGGACTGTGTTTCTGATATAGATGTGAGCATCACTGGAGTACCACAAAGAACAGGTCTGTCTTCTTTTCCCTTAACTCTTTACACCTCAGACTATAAATATTACATATTAGATATTTTCAGATGATTCTGCTCAAATGGGATGTATTGATTAAGGCGATGAGACAGAGTATAGGAGTCAGGTGGAGAATCTTTGTTTATTGGTGCAAGAGACTTGTCTGCATCTTTATATCTGCAAAACCAAGGAACTAGTTATTGACTTTCGCTGCACCAAAGAGCCTCTGTGTTTGGTCAGTATTTAAGGAGTGGATGTAGAGGTGGTCATCTCCAACAAGTACTTGGGGGTCCACATCAATGACAGGTTGGACTGGACTCGGAACACAGAAGAACTATATAAGGAAAGGCAGAGGAGAGACTGCTCTCCTTTAATATGGAAAGTAACATCCTTCATATCTTCTACAACTTTGTAATGGGTAGTGCAATTTTTATGTGTTAAGTTGTGCTGGGCTGGTAGAATCACTTCAACAGAAGTACACTGAATCAATAAACTAAAGATGAAGGCTCAGTTTTAGGACGAACTCTAGATTCCCTGCATTTAGTACCAAAAGAGAGTATTAAAACAAAACTGAGGGCCATTATGAACAATGCTGCTCATCCTTTCTCTGACATACTAACACTGAATATTTTCACACAATGAATTATTCAGCAAAAGTGTGTCAAGAAATGCTACTGGGGCTCCTTTATACCAACAGCAATATGCAAGCATAATGCCTCACTGTTACTGCGACAGCCAAGTCCGTACTTTTCTTTCTTTTGAATTTTCTTGCTTTATAGTCATTCCTATGTGTATTCAACAACAACAACAATACTTATTTATATAGCACATTTTCATACAAATGATGTAGCCTAAAGTGCTTTAGATAGATAGATAGATAGATAGATAGATAGATAGATAGATAGATAGATAGATAGATAGATAGATAGATAGATAGATAGATAGATAGATAGATAGATAGATAGATAGATAGATAGATACTTTATTAATCCCAAGGGGAAATTCACATTTACAGGATAAAGTGTTTCTATTTACATTCACTTTACAGGATAAAGAAAGAGAAAAAAGAGAAAATATAAAAAATAAAATTAGGCAATACTAATTAACATAGAATAAAAGTAAGGTCCGATGCCAGGGAGGAGAGAAGAAACAAAAAAAAACTCCAGACGGCTGGAGAAAAAAAAATCTGCAGAGGTTCCGAGTCCACGAAACCGCCCAGCCCCCTCTATTCATTCTACCCAACATAAATTACCTCAATCAGTCCTCATGGTTTTCAGGCTTCACATGGAAGAACTTGATGATGATGGTCATGTGGACTTCTGGCCTTTAATCCATCAATGTAGGGACATCATTGTGCTTTGATCGGGTGGTGGTGGCGTAAATGGCCACCACAGAAAGATCGGAAAAAGAACAGCAGAGAAAGTAGGGGTTAGTATGGATTTCGAACCCACCATGAATGATAATGATAATTAAATGCATATACAGAATATCAGGATTAAACTGAAATAAAGCTATGAGAAAGCCATGTTAAAATAATGAGTTTTTAGCAATTTTTTATGTGCTCCACAGTATTAGTCTGGCGAATTTCTGTTGATAAGCTATTCCAGATTTTAGGTGCATAACAGCAGAAGGCTGCCTCACCACTTCTTTTAAGTTTAGCTCTTGGAATAATAAGCAGACACTCATTTGAAGATCTAAGGGTACGATTTGGAGTGTAAGGTGAAAGACATTCTGAAATATAGGATGGAGCGAGATTATTTAAGGCTTTGTATACCATAAGCAATATTTTAAAGTCAATTCTAAATGACATAGGTAACCAATGTAGTGACATCAAAACTGGAGAGATGTGCTTAGATTTTCTTTTCCTAGTTAAGATTCTAGCAGGTGCATTCTGCACTAGTTGCAATCGATTGATGTTTTTTTTGGGTAGTCCTGGGAGGAGTGTGTTACAGTAATCTATCCGACTGAAAACAAAAATGTGAACTCATTTCTCAGCATCTTGCAATGCTTGCAAGCACAAGTAAGACATTGTGTCAGTGAATCAAGAGAGTCAGAGTCATCAGGCGCTATTGATAAATACAGTTGTGTGTCATCAGCATAGCTGTGGTAGCTCACATCATGCCTCGAGATAGTCTGACCTAACAAAAGCATGTAAATCGAAAAGAGCAGTGGACCCAGCATAGAACCTTGTGGAACACCATATAGAATATCATGTGTCTTTGAAGTATAATTACCACAACTAACAAAGAATTTTCCACTTGCCAGGTAGGACTCAGACCAATTTAAGACACTGCCAGAGAGGCCCACCCATTAACTAAGACAATTTCTAAGAATATTGTGATCAATGATATCAAATCTAAGAGTCACTCAGATCTAAGAGGATGAGAATAGATAAATAGTCTCTGCATTTACCCACAAGTCATTTATTACTATAACGAGTGCAGTTTCTGGACTGTGATTTGTTCTGAAACCCGACTGAAACATATCAAGAATAGCATGTTTATTGAGGTGGTCGTTTAGCTGCACAATGACTGCCTTTTATAGGATTTTACTTAAGAAAGGCAGGTTAGAAATACGTCTCAAATTTTCAAAAGCAGAGGAGTCAAGATTATTTTTCTTGGGCAGGGGTTTAACTACAGCCGTCTTAAGACAGTCTGGGAAGACCCCCGTATCTAATGACGAGTTTACTATGTCAAGAATACTATCAATTAGCATGCCCGATACTTCTTTGAAAAAACTTGTTGGTATTGGGTCAAGGACACAGGTGGAGGGTCTCAGTTGAGAAATTATTTTATATAAATCAAGTAAATCTATCCTGGCGAAATAATTTAATTTATTTAAAATGGAGTACCATTTAAGGGGATCAGTATTGGGCAGATGTACTATATTATTTCTAATGGGCCTCATGTTCAGACCAAAGTGTGTATGTATATTTGATTATTTACTTACTTATGTACCTATTTATGTATTTATTTATTTAAAGAGCTATCTATCTATTTATTGTGAAATGATTAAATAGACACAGACACTGAATCAGGCTGCCTAAAATGAAAGACTGGTTCCAAGTGACGTTCTCAACAGACTTCAGTCCAACAATAAAACAATAATAATAGGCAAACGTGGCGGTTTTAAAGCTGGGCAGGGGAATTGATGTCATCGGGGTGGGAACTGGAAGTGACATCATCATGCTCGGAGCTGGAAGTGATGTCATCAGGCCCGGAACCGAAACTGATGTCCTCCAGTCCAATCTAAATATACCGTGGTTGATCTGCTGATGAAAAAGAGGAAGGATTAGTGCACTTTGCCACCACCTGGTCTGGCATGGAATTAGATTTCATTGTTTCCAGAAATGGTGTATTTCTATCATCGTAAAGAACAAGGAGAAACATTCTGTGAGAAACAAACCTATGAGTGGTTGCAAGTATAATATATCAAATACTTTGGAGAGGAAAACCATCAGAGGTGTCAACTAGAATCCCCTGATGTCTGCAAAGATAATTTTCATTAAACTGGCCTCTTCTGGAGTTGAAATCTCAAAAGAGACTTTGGGGATGGGGGGGGGGGGGGGGGGGCTTTCCATTGCAGTGGGCCTCATCAAAGCTACAGTGAAGTTAACCTGCAGCCTTTTAAAACATGAGTTTTAAAAGTCTGTCCTTTGGTCTTATGAGACAAAACTGAAGCTATTCAGGCACATGTTGCTTTTGTTCGGTCAAGATAGGGACCTTAAAAACACAGTTCGTACAGTTAAACATGGAGGGGAGTATAATACTGTGGAGCCTGGAAACTTGTTTGTGCATGGGATCATGAATAAGAAAGATTATATTGATATTTTGAAGAATAATGTAAACATATATGCTACTAATTTGGCTTTTGGTCACTGTTGGGTATTCCAGCAAGATAATGACCCGAAGTACACATCAAAGTTGGTATAAAACATTTTAAAGGACAACAATATCAAAGTGTTGGAATAGCCTTCACAAAGATCTTAGTCCTATTAAGAATCTTTGGTGGGAGCTCAAGGTCAGGGTCCGTGCTGAAAACTGTCTAATTTGGAGCAATTTGCCCTGGAGGAATGGGTTGAGATCCCTCAAGAGATATGGCAATCTTGTTAGAAACTACAGTGGGAGGTTGCTGTCAGTTGTGAGTATGACAGGGTACACTATTCACTAGTAATTGTCAGAAGGCTAATAATTCTGGGCTTTCCCTTTTTTATTTTTATTGTTATTGTAATGCCATTTTATTGCATAAGTAAAATATTTTCCTCAAAATTTTTAAAGATTTTGTCTGTATTATTTTGGAAGTAATTATCTTGTTATCACTTTTGGTACTGATCACTTCCTTGGTAAAGCCAACAGTTTTGTTTAATTTCCGTTGAAACTAATTAATTAGCATGTACTGTATTTTGTTTATTCTCATAAAGAAATATTTATTGGATTGCCTGTAAATATAATATTTATATGTGCTCTAAATAAACTAAATTAACCATAGTGATCTTTAATTTGAAATAATTAATAGCTCATTTTCACAATCACATGATTTTTTCCAGGATTTTGCTTGTTTACCAATGATTGCAATTATATCTGGAAGCAACAATGTTTTGTATTCGCAGTGCAGTTTAGAATTTTTCATTGTGTTTGCTACAGAAATTTCAGAATATAGTAACATACAGTTTCCTCACATTTAAAATAAACTGGGCTAAATTAACTTCACAACCATATTAGCAAATATCAATTCAGGAGATATTGATAGTTCTGTCTTCTAACTGGCATGCTTCTTTTACTTTGTACTTGTATCTACAAGTTCTGTACATACCACTTCTATTTGTTCTTTATGCCAACTTAACATGCCCAATGGTGTCACTTAACATTAAAATTAACCTTTCTTTTCTTTTTTCTAAGTTCATGCTGCAGATAGAAAAGCAGATGAAAATAGCAAGTCACCAAAGAAGGAGTGGCTCCACATGAAACATGGTAGCCCACATCACTTAATGGTGAAAGCTCAGCCTTTAATGTTAGAGTATAAACTAGTAAATTTACAGAAAGTCAACATCCTGAACAAACTTTGTAAACAATGGCATTCAGAATTAACCATATAGAAATATTGTGTTTTGTTAAATATTGAATTATATTTGTTGACAAGTATTTCTACAATTAACAACCTGGGTCAGTTTAAATCCAAACCTCAGTATTTTAACAAGATTGTACCAAAGAGTGAATGCAGTACATTGCTAGTAACCACAATTTACTAAACTCACCTAACAAGGATCAATTGGTAAATATCATATGGTGCATCTCAATAAATTATAATATCATCGAAAAGTTAATTTATTTCAGTAATTCAATTCAAAAAGTGAAACTCATATATTATATAGATTCATTACACACAGCATGATATATTTCAAGTGTTTATTTCTTTTCATGAAAACCCAAAACTCAGTATCTCAGAAAATTAGAATATTGTGAAAAAGTTCAATATTGTACAATACAATACAATACAGTTTATTTTTGTATAGCCCAAAATCACACAGGAAGTGCCGCAATGGGCTTTAACAGGCCCTGCCTCTTGACAGCCCCCCAGCCTTGACTCTCTAAGAAGACAAGGAAAAACTCCCAAAAAAACCTTGTAGGGAAAAAATGGAAGAAACCTTGGGAAAGGCAGTTCAAAGAGAGACCCCTTTCCAGGTAGGTTGGGCGTGCAGTGGGTGTCAAAAGAAGGGGGTCAATACAATACAATGCAGTTCACAGAACAGAACAATTCCTCAATATACTAAAAAATAAAAAATATACATTTTAGAATTACATAGCAGAATTTTAACAGTAGATGATATATCCCATAATAAGATTTGGATTTGTGTAGAGTCCTGGAGACCTCATCCTTCAAGCTGCCTCCCCCATTTGGCCATTCCACGGCTGAAACAGTGCCGGGCCAGCCAATCCGATGAAAGGACCCCTCTTTCCCACGATTCCTGCGATCCTCCATCTGGGATGACTTTTCCTTAGGCAGGCAAAACAACTTGGCAGGTGGGCCATGGCACCAAGTGCCACATTTGAGTACCGAGAAGAAAAACAGAATAAGTGAGAGTTAGTGTACAATTATAACTGTCATGTTACTTATGTTTAAGTGCTAATGACTAACAACAGAGATGCAGTCTATACAGTTAATCAGCAGCTCTAGTCAGGATATGCTAAACTGATGTAGTGAGTCTTCAGCTGGGATTTAAAAGCTGAGACCGAAGGGGCATCTCTTATAGTAGCAGGCAGACCATTCCACAGTTTAGGGGCCCTGTAACTAAAAGCTCGACCTCCCACTGTTATTTTATTAATCCTTGGAATCATAAGCAGACCGGCATCTTGAGATCTTAATGTGCGCTCAGGTGTGTAAGTCATGATAAGTTCAGACAAGTAAGCCGGACCTCGACCATTTAATGCTTTATATGTTAAAAGAAGGATTTTGAAATCTGCCCTAAACTTAACCGGGAGCCAGTGTAAGGATTTAAGAACTGGAGTTATGTGGTCGTATTTTCTTGTTCTTGTAATAATTCTCGCAGCCGCATTTTGGATTAACTGGAGGCTGTATAAAGAACAGTTTGAACATCCAGTGAACACCGCATTGCAGTAGTCAATCCTACTAGAGATAAATGCATCAATTAGTTTCTCAGAATCCTGTTTATTTAAAAAGCGCCTTAATTTCCTAACATTTTTAAGATGGAAGAAACATGTTTTGGACAACTTTGTAATATGCGCTTTAAATGACATGCTAGAGTCAAAGATAACTCCTAGATTGCGGGCTGATTCAGTAAAATTGACTGGGATTCCCACTGAGTTAAATGATGTCAAAATATTGTTGTGATCAGCATCATTCCCTCCAACAATTAACATCTCTGTTTTATCTGTATTTAAAGACAAGTAGTTCTTATTCATCCACTCCTTTAATTCACTAACACAACTAATTAAAGACAGCATTGGAGAAACTTCATTTGATTTAAATGAAAGGTATAACTGGGTGTCATCTGCATACGAGTGAAAATTAACATTATGTTTCCTAATGAGAGATCCCAGTGAAAGCATGTACAGTGAAAACAGTATTGTAGACTCATGATGTCAAACTCCACTCAACTAATTAACCCAAAACACCTACAAGGTGTTCTGAGCCTTTAAATGGTCTCTCAGTCTGGTTCAGTAGGCCACACAAGGAGGGTAAACCACAAAAGGTCATTGCTACAGAAGCTAGCTATTCACAGAGTGCTGCATCCAAGCATATTAATGGAAAGTTGAGTGGAAGGAAAAAATGTGACCGAAAAAATGTACAAGCAACAGGGATAACCGCAGGCTTGAGAGGATTGTGAAGAATTTGGGAGAGATTCACAAGGAGTGGACTGCAGCTGGAGTCAGTGCTTCAAGAGCTACCACACACAAACGTATCCAGGATATGGGCTACAACTGTTGCATTTATTGTGTCAAGCCACTCCTGAACCAGAGACAACACCAGAAGAGTCTTACCTGGGCTAAGGAGAAAATGGACCAGACTGTTGCTCAGTGGTCCAAAGTCCTCTTTTCAGATGAAAGTAAATTTTGCATTTAGTTTGGAAATCAAGGTCCCAGAGTCTGGAGGAAGAGTGGAGAGACACAGAATCCAAGTTGCTTGATGTCCAGTGTGAAGTTTACACAGTCAGTGATGATTTGGGGAGCCATGTCATCTGCTGGTATTGGACCACTGTGTTTTATCAAGTCCAAAGTCAGTGCAGCAGTCTAACAGGACAGGAAATTTTAGAGCATTTCATGCTTCCCTCTTCTGGCAAGCTATATGGAGCTGCTGATTTCATTTTCCAGCAGGACTTGGCACCTGCCCACACTGCCAAAAGTACCAATGCCTGGTTTAACAACCATGGAATCACTGTACTTGATTGGCCAGCAAACTCACCTGACCTAAACCCCAAAGAGAATCTTTGGGGTATTGTCAAGAGAAGATGAGAGATACCAGACCCAACAATGCAGACAAGCTGAAGGCCGCTATCAAAGCATCCTGGGCTTCCGTAACACCTCAGCAGTGCCACAGGCTGATCGCCTCCATGCCACACCGCATTGATGCAGTAATTCATGCAATAGGAGCCCCGACCAAGTATTGAGTGCATACATGGACTTACTTTTCAGTAGGCCAACATTTCTGTGTTAAAAATCTTTTTTTTTTATTGGTCTTATGTAATATTCTAGTTTTCTGAGATACTGAATTTTGAGTTTTCATTACCTGTAACCCATAATCAGCAAAATGAAAAGAAATAAACGCTTGAAATATATCACAATGTGGGTAATGAATCTATATAATACAGTATATGAGTTTCACTTTTTGAATTGAATTACTGAAATAAATTAACTTATTGGTGATATTCTAATTTATTGAGATGCACCTCTGTATGTATATACTGTATATACATACATATATATATATATAAATACATATATATATATATATACACATATATATGTATATATACATATATATATATATACTGTATACATATATATATATATATATATATATATACATATATATATATACTGTATATATATAAAGTGGGGGTAAATAAACTTGAAAATATCATATGTGTCCACTTGTTTATAGCACTTTTTACTGTATAAAGATCAGTGCTCTGTAGACTCTCATATTTCTCATGGGACCTAGCCAGATTGTCAGTTATGTAAGAAAACCATCGTGTGATGGAGAGCTCTGTTGCCAAGAGTTATAAAGCCAACTACATCCATACAGCTACCAGAATATTAAAACCCAGCCATTTATACAGTTGAAGTCTTTGAAGATGTCAATATTTCCAAAATATAAAGTACTTTTCAAGATTGGATTGCCTATCTTTTAATATTTCAGGAGCTTCTTTATTTACTTTTTGCTGAAGACAAAGAATATTTTGGATTTTTTTACATAAAATATATTTCACAGTGATCATGCAAAAGACCATCTTTAAGACACCCAAAAAGATCCGCAATGATGTCATAGTGACAAGTAAAGCTGAAGGGCAAGAATTATTGTACTGGAATGCACTGAGTTTGGGAGATGAAAATACTGTTATCAACATTATCAACGAGTCTGAGACAAATAGCATGCTAAATGTAATCTTTGACACCAGTGATGTTGAAGAATGGAAAAACTACAGGTTCAACTACAGGGGGCTGAGTATGCAATATAATTTTTCTGATAGCTACATTTGTGTCTTTTCACCCATCCAATTGGAAATGTTTTTAAGTCTCATAAATAGTTACACTTTTGCTGAGAGATCAACCTGAAACAGACAATACATGATCAGGATTTTTGTTTAGATGATTTAATTATATTACTTTAATTATGCAGAAAAAATAATTTAAACAATTCTACTGTTACTTTTATTTTGTGTTTTGTATTGCATATGTATAAATTGAATGGAAAAAAGAGAAAAGGTTTTGGTTTTAAACAGCATTTTTGAAAGCTGGCTATATTGTTTGGGTCTCATTTCACTTATTGCAATGAAGCTGTTAGTGAATGATTTTATCAATTCAATTCCACTCACTTTAATTTTGTAATGCTCTGTTCACTGAGTGCAGGGTCAATGTGCTGTAACAAGTTTACATATAAAATGCAAATACCACTTTACAAATCACTATTATATAAAGCATACACATAAAGATACACATTTGATTAAACACTCAGTAAAACAAAGCAGTTTGAAACTGATTAACATAATTGGAACTTAACAAAATATATCCATTTACATTATCAGTAAACTATTACAAACCTCTTGCTTAGATGCAAATTAGTGAATACCTGTAGTGAAGACAACAAAGTTGAAGTTAGTAAGTTAGATTTTATTCTGTTACTTCTAGTAAAGAAATATTTATTTAATAGCCTGTAAAGCCTGTGAAGTGCCCTGCAAAAGTATTCAGACCCATGATCGGTTCTCTAATTTTGCTGAATAACCGATCATACACTGAAATGTTGTCAGTGATACTTTTATTTCAAAACAGTGAAACTCAAAAGTATTACTTATTTTTGATGTGCCATTACTTTGTGTCAGAAAAAAGTATTAAGAATAAAAAAGGACCTGAATAAATAAGCAAGGCTACTTATATGTACCCGAAATATAATTTGATTAGATAGATAGATAGATAGATA
Source organism: Erpetoichthys calabaricus (assembly GCF_900747795.2). NCBI lineage: Eukaryota > Metazoa > Chordata > Cladistia > Polypteriformes > Polypteridae > Erpetoichthys > Erpetoichthys calabaricus. The sequence goes on along the minus strand of NC_041399.2, from coordinate 118,262,345 downwards.
GATAGATAGATAGATAGATAGATAGATAGATAGATAGATAGATAGATAGATAGATAGATAGATAGATAGATAGATAGATAGATACTTTATTAATCAGAGTGATCGCTAATTTCTAAAATATAATAGTTTATTTTTAAATGTAATAAGTATCATGAACATTTATACAACAGAGAAATGTTAGTAATGAACAAATTATTCATATATAATAGGCATACTGTATAAAGTTATCTGTTCTTTTTGTCAGAATATCCATCACAAATGTATAATTGTTCAATCTTTATCTAAAGTGGTGCTCATTTCTGCTTTTTCTTTTTTACCTTCTTTCATATTTCTTCCATTTCACAAGTGTGTAGCTGTTATACTATGTATAAAGATATGTACACAGTAAGAATGAATGAAAAGGGTTTGGTTACCAGAAGTAATTTAATTTACTACCTATAGAAAGGTTAAGATGGAAAAGGGCTGTTGTCAAAGTAAGAAGAGCAAGTTTAACGTGTCTTCAGTGACTTCTTTGTGGGTTAGAAAGATGACTTCCTTTTGATGGTTGGTTTCATATTAGGAGTGTTGAAATGTATGGGGTGAAATGTTGGACTAAGGGCCATTTTCTGGGTTGTGATCCTATTGGCTATGGAAAAAGAAGGAAGACGAGTAATCAGCTCTATCACTTCAAAGTTCTTTTTTGGTATACAGTACCCTTAAAACTCTTCTCCACAAGAAACAGATTTAGCCTAAACATCTGACATATGCTTTTGTTTTATTATTCAGTTTCGACAGTCTTTCATTTTGCTCATTGAGATTTTTTGGTAATTGCAGATTACATGTATTGTTATTGTTTCTGGTCTGCTGATTTCTACTGTACTTAACGTTTCCTGATTGTGATGTAGGTCACTATGACTATCACAGTAACTGGTAGTGTTTTAGTTGGTAGATCAGGGCTTCGCGTAAGAAAGGACTTGGATTTCAACTTAGTTTTCTCCTTTGCTGTAGAATTAAAATGCTGATCATTAAACTTCTGAGGATCTAATGATCTACACCATGGCCTCCTATCTACTTTATCTGGTCATTAGTTACCTTTGTCTCTCTTCTTTTTTACTCTCAATGATTTTTAATATAACTCATATAAAATGGTAGTTTGCTGGTGTTTTTTGATTTTAAATGATGTTTTAAAAGTACTTTTGCTCTCCTGCTACTCTAAAAATCACATGCATTAACTTTTGCAAAAAAGAAAAACATGAAAAGTAATGTGTTATCTCATTAAATTAGTGTAAATATCTAATGATAGGCTAGCCAATCACTTCTATTTATTATCTTATCTCTAGCTGGGGCTAACTGCATTATGTTGTTTGTGTTCGTAATTTTTATTCCATGTGTTTAAGTGAAAAGGAAACCATTGGAAAATATAGATATATGATGGCGCCAACTTACATTAAAAGTGTGACAGCTAAATTTAGCAAAATTGCAGTAACATGAACCATGAGTTCTTAAACATTTCAATCTGAGGATGCACATTACAAAATCAGTATCATATGGGGATCCAAGAAAATGATTGCTATCATAAGTGGTACAATAAAGAGAAAAATATCAATGGCCATATAATAAAAAAGTAAATGTTTTTGTTTCCTTGTAAGATTATTTGACCCATGAATATTACTAAAAGAGAAATTTAGGAAACAAAAGTATTTTTAAAACAAAACACCATGTATTTTCAAAACCTGCTTATTTCAAGCAGGGTTACAGGGCACCTTTAACCTATTCTAGCAACCAATGGGCACAAGACTGGGGACAACACCTAGACAGAGCCGATGTTCATCAAAGGGTGAATACATACACACACCCACTCACACACGCACGCACACACAAACAGGACAAATTTGCAATGCCAATTCACTTAACCAGTATGTACTGTGGGAAGAAACTAGAGCCCCCACAGAAAATGCACACAGACACAGGGTGAACATACAAACTTCAACCAAGGAGGACCTAAGGCTTGAACCTAAAATATTCATTATGATTCAAAACAGGAATAGATCCCTGATCTGTATTACTGCCAGTGGAATTGCTTATGTGTAAGCTTTAGTAAAGTTGAGAGAAAGCAATTCTTGGGGTGTGGAGTGAGGAAATGAGTGTTTTTTAAAGGACAGTATGAAAGGACATTTAACTTAGTTAATTGACTAATTGTGCCATTTAAGGAATGAAACAGTACAAAACTAATCAATACAGTTTGTTTACCTTGTCTTAAAATAACTTTTTTTTAAATAATGTTTTTCAAATGAGCTCCACAACTAATAATATATTTGTCAAAAAGTAGTACGCAAATAGTTAACTTACCCCAGCTTCTGTGTAGCAATTAAATTAACTGAGCAAAAAAAATGCTTAATTTTTCCTAAAAAATGTATGCACTATTTGTATTTACTGTATATGAGTGATAGCAAATGTTTAACTCCCAACTGTCATCACACTGAACTTTTTAATATTTTCTGGTGTTCTTAGAGTTCTAAGTTGTCTAATAAACATGTCCTTCGCAATACCAATAGAATAATATTAATCAAACTACTTTAAAATAGTGTAACAAGAATGAATTCTTTCTCACAGAGGTACATTAAACTTGATGCAAAATCTTTTTTGCACCTCTGTTACAGATTTAGATCTGAGGCACTGACAGTTTCTCATGGACACAGAAATGGATTTAGCATACAGTACTGCCACGGCACACTATATATAGTTACAGTATATATATATTCCCACACAATTCACTTTTTCTTCATAATTCCCTGAAAATCATCACATTCTTGTTCTGCTCCTGTTATTTTAATTTTGACGTTTGAATATTATGCTGTTGTCCCTGCCCCTCACATGCATGTCTGTCATTTCCTTCTCTCTCTTCCATTCTTATGCATGTCTTTGCTGTCAGACTTCTCAGTTTGAGTGTTTAAAAGGATAATAATAATATATTTTATTTACATAACACCTTTCATGCGGGGCGGCACGGTGGCGCAGTGGTAGCGCTGCTGCCTCGCAGTAAGGAGATCAGGTTCGCTTCCCAGGTCCTCCCTGCGTGGAGTTTGCATGTTCTCCCTGTGTCTGTGTGGGTTTCCTCCAGGTGCTCCAGTTTCCTTCCACAGTCCAAAGACATGCAGGTTAGGTGCATTGGCAATCCTAAATTGTGTGTGTGTGTGTATCCTGCAGTGGGCTGGCGCCCTGCTCGGGGTTTGTTCCTGCCTTGCGCCCTGTGTTGCCTGGGATTGGCTCCAGCAGACCCCCGTGACCCTGTGGTAGGATATAGCGGTCTGGACAATGACTGACTGATCTTTCATGCGTGATGCAAGGTGAAAACACTATTCTTTTTTTTTTTTTTACTTTTGTATGGATGCATATTTTGGATAAAGCTGGTTTTTTTTTTTTTTTTTTTATGACATGTCTGATTGACTTGCACCTACTGTTGCTGTTTACTGTGAAAAAACTGCCTCTTGCCCTAATAGCTTTATACCTGCTACTGTGTGTTTGAAAAGCAATCCAAAGAAATAACGTTACCACTTGAGTCAGAGTCTTCTGCAACTGTTCTATGTCTAAATATAGAAACTGTTTTTAATGTGTTAACTTAGCAAAAGTGAAGCCTTCTTAATCTTGTTTAAAAAAAAGCTAACATGTATCATAATCACCACATTCTTTGAACTATAAAATGCTTTTTGTTGGATATTTACATTATAAATAAAAACAAATTATTATATTTGGCAAAAGCTTTACATAGGGTACTAAAAATATAATACATATACATTTTTATGAAAAATCAAATATAGCAGCATAAAGGAATATTAAAGTGAAAGTGGCAAAAATAAACTTTATTAAGTGATATGTTTCTTGTATTAAAATATGGCAACTCTGCTTATTGGCATTAAAGCTGAGGAGTTTTACTTCTTGACTAATAAGATAAAGTAACCTCAGAAATATCATGACTAGGAGCTACTTTCAATATTCCTCAACGTAATACATTATAAAAAAATCATTTATCAATTCTTATATAAATTATTTTAAGTGCTCTAGAGGACATTCATTTTATGCATCTTTACTCAATTTTGTAAAAGTGAAAAAATCTAAACATTACTGTTGCCTTTCCATAAAACCAGTAATGTGAGAGGTATACATTCACTGCTGGCTAGTTTCTTAAAAACTTCATTCAATTCTTTTCTTCTATCTTATGAGAAGAGTTCTAATCAAGTGAGAAATGTCATACTTGTGTACAGAAATCATACTCAAAACACAATCGATTTCAGGGGTCTATCTGTTGGATTTTATGTAAAACCAGGTAAGTGCTATGAAAGGTAGGAGGTTAAAATAGGAACCATGTGCATGGAAGATGCTGCTGTATAATGCAAGGCTTGACAAAAGACAAAAAGAGAAGTAGGGACAAGTTGGACAGTGGGCCCATGGGTAGTTACTTAAAAATTGCACCTGCTTAAAATTATTGGGCAGGAAATATACACACAATAAAATCTTAGAAATTGACAGAAGTCCATGAATTCACACTGGCCTGGCTTGCAATGGAAAACAAATCCTGTTCTAAATCTTCCTTGTATGCCCTTATTTGTGCTCCATTCAATACATAGTATCGTTAATTTACCAGAAATCCAGTCATCCACCCATTACGTAAAATATGGAACCAATGTACAGAGATGTAAAAAAGCTCTTATCTGTTGCTCTTTGCCACCACAATCATTCATTCTACAATAAAAACTAGAGATCTTTGTTTTATGAATGTCACTGTGTGTTTGTCTTTCTTAGAAGCCAGTGCTGAAGTTGCAGAGAAATAGGCATCCTTTAAGAGATTAATTCAATAATTGGCTTAATGCAGTAATTCAATATGGTATTTTTTAACCAGCAGACAATTACAATTCACTGTAGAAAATGAGACACATCTGTTTAAAACATCAGAGGAAGCTTTGTACTTCCTGAATATGCATCCTGAGGACTAAATGAAAGGTGACAACCGTGGAACCTAGCAATGTAAACATGTACTGTACATCTGTAGTGCTATGGTGGAACATTATTAGAAATTATCTGCAAGGAGGTTTAGTTGTGTTTTATGTGCAACACATACTGAAGGACATGTTAAAACACTCTACTGCATTGAATCTGTGCCAAATCTACAAGGGCAAGCTAGATTATAATAGTGGTGAACGTGGTTTTAGAGTTATTATTTTAAATTTTTCTCTTATTTATGTACTCTTTTTGTAGCTGAAATATTTAGGCAGGTTCAAAAAACAAAAAGGAAGAAATTATTAGCTCACTTCTCTACTCCCTTCATTACAAAGTTAGATCTTCAGTTCCTGACAAAAGGTACAAGGAAAGCTATACATTTTTAAATAGTCAATCATTTGTACTATCCCATTTTCTGGATGTTTATAACGGAGCTGATTCTAGAGGGTTAGGGTGTAAACTATTTTTTACTCTCTATATCTAAGAGATGTCTGCCAACTAGAATAACAGAATTATTCTAACTAGCAGACATAATAATATACTTAGCTTGTTTTTTTAACGTGGAGGAATGTCAGTAATGTCTGCTAACACCAAATTTGTTAAAAATCTAACCTTCCCTAAAAATTTAACATTCATATTTATTCAAGGGCTCAATAACTATAATTTAAATCATATTTTTCTTATGAGGACATAGACAAAATTTCAAATATGAAAAAGTGGGAAACCTGCCAGTTTGAATGGTGTCCCTTCAGAATGTTATACAACCTTCTCTTTTAAACCATTGCAGTTTAACCACCACACCACCTACATGAAGGGAGGTCTAGAAGTGCACCATTCTGAGATTCATGCCATGCTGACTTGCCAGACGCCAATACTGCCACCTCTGGCTCTTGTTCACTCTGCTAATACTAAGACCGGTTTTATACTTCATGCAATGCGACGCGCGCTCCTGTAGACGCTACTGCTATGCAAGAGTTGTACTGTGTATACTTGCAAATAAATCTGGAAGATTCCACCAGGTGGCAGTGCAAGATCTCGTCATGGTGAGAAAACGTTTGGCTTTACTGTGTAGTGAATTGGATAAAAGGATTTTTAATGATTACATTCATCAATCATCCATCAGTCCAGGGATGTACCCATTCCAGCAAGGATCGGGCACGAGACAGAAACAATCCCTGGACAGGGAATGAGCTCATCGCAAGGTTAATACAAGCGCACACACACATACTAGAATCATTTTAGCATCACCAAATCCCAAAACCTTCATGTCTTTGGAAGGAAACTGGAGTATACTGTGGAAACCCACCAGGAAAACATGCAAACTCCAGGCAGCAGCGCTGCCACTCTGCCACCCCCACATGTGTAATTATTAACAGTATTCATTATTTAAATGAAGTTAACAACTTATGTGTAAAATGTAATATACATATTGTAATGCATTTCGTTATAAAAGTCATATCAAGTATAAATCTAAGGATTCTAAATGTGCAGAGAGCTGGAATATCATAGATTTAATGTGTTCTGTGAGGCGATTGCTGCTTGCCTCTGCTGTCAATTCAGGAGGAAGCCCCAGAAGCATGTGGCGATTAACAACTGGGTCGGTTTTAAGATGACATTATGACATTCTACTTTAATGACAAAATAAACTACGAGATTAAAGTGGACATTTCAAGATTAAAGCCGAAATTTCCAGTTTAAATCATAAAATAGACATTTTCACTGTGTCCTTAATTTTTTTCTTTGTGGCTCAAATACACTGCCATACAATCTGATGCTGTTGTGAAGGTGAAAAAAGATGATGGTATGTGAGACTTTTAAAATGTATCGTGTAATTACGTTGGGGAATATGTGACGCTTGAATATAAAAGCACCGCAAATGCATTTGTATGTCAGCATTTTCTTCACCACATCGAACCATTCATCAAACATCAAAGCACGCACATCGATCCTGTAAGCAGAGAAATCAGAGACTCTGATGTCATGCTCCAACTTGATTATACTGCATCCCCTGACTTTTTGCTGGTACTGCAACTCGCGCATGCATCACATTAATTTCTGAGGACATGCTCAAAGGACATGTCAAATGAACGCTGGGAGTGCATGGCAGCAATGATGCCTGCATGTATGTGTTCTAAGTGTGAAGTATGAACTGGCCCTAACAGTGGTGATGATACAGCACTGCATTAACACGTTGAAAAGAAAAAAGCAGATGTCATGTCTGGCAATGCTGTGTGTTTGAGAATTTCAGCGTGCTTATTAATGGAAAAAAAAGCCAACACACAGACAACACACAAGATTTTGTTATTGCCAGTTTTATCCCTTTACAATTTACTTAAGAGACAGATCCATGCCGCTTTGTGAGCACAATCAGATGCGCTGAGCCTCAGAATATGCGATTTAACTGTTTTAGCGTCACGCTTTTGTTACAGCAGATGAAATGACAGGGGGGTTAATCGCTTTTAATACAGTGTCCTACACAATCCCGATAAAGGAACAGAAGCTTTGTAATGACCATAATACGTAATCATTTTAATGAGCACATCTACGCGTTTGCCCGCATATCCATCCATTTGTAACTGGTGGATATAGTTCAGGGTTGTGAATGAAACCATCTCACAGGCATCCACTTACACATAGGGGCATAGTGACAGTGACGATAACAGTTGTAGCAATTCAAATTTGAGGCAAGTTTCAAACAAAGTGACTTGCCACCATTATTGATGAAATGAGCTGCTCCATTTGTTAATACTAACATAAAATGTATTTAGGATTTCAGTGCTTGAAGTGCATCTCCCAATTAATACGATATGTACATGTATAGTACGGCAAAACAGCATTGCTTCACTGCTGAATACGAATATGCAAAATCATGTTATTCGTTTGGTTTTTGGGGCAAACTAATGTTTATGAGCATAACCCCTAAAATGTGAAAAACATAGAAAAATCACATATGACTTATGTCATTTTTTTTTTTTTTGATAAACACTAATAGCAGCATAACTAAAGCATGTTGAGGGCCAGAAAACTATGATAACAGACCAGAACTGACATTATCTGACCAAGATCTTTTGGAGTACATCCTTTCTACACCTACTTTTCATTTTATCTCCAATAATCACTACATGTGGTTTGACTCATTAGTGTGCATGTTGGTATAATAGTTTAGGGGTACAGTTATATTTTGTGCATATTCGTATGTGAAATAAGATATCCATCTGATTTTGACTAATTTACTTTTAGTCGATTGAAACTGATCTACTTTTTACTAAAAGATTTACTAAAATTAACTTAAATTTTACCTAAAACTAACGATATTTAAGTGACTAAAATGTGGCTAAAACTAAAATGTAATTTAGTCAGAAGACTAAAACTAAATCAAAAAGTATTGTCAAAATTAACACTGGTCTGTCATCTTCATACGAGTGAAAATTAACATTATGTTTTCTAATGATAGTTTTCAATGGAAACATGTAAAGTGAAAACAGTAAAGGTCCCAGTACTGAGCCCTGCAGGACTCCATATCTCACTTCTGTGTATGTGATGTGTGAGTCAGTGTCTTGCACCCCAAAGACAAGGCTGAGTTTCAGTATTTTAGCAAATTCCGTATTTCAGCTTTATTCACCTCAAAACAGGAACAGCAAGGTTATTTATTGTACCATTCTACTATACACAGACACAGCAAACAGGCAGGTTTGGGGCCAGGTCAGTGGCCAAGTTATAATGTTCTCTGCGGTCAGCTTGCAGTTATTTCTGTGGCAGTGGAAATTTGCGGTTGCTTCGGAGACAGACAAGCAACCCTCAACAGGCATGGCAGTTGCACTTATGCATGTCGCCCTGTTGGGGAGGCTCCCAAAAGAGTTCAGAAGGCTCACAGTAAAATGACAGAGTTCTGTAAGCACATTTCTGGATGTACCAGAATCAATTTGATAAATTAGAACTAAACCAAGCAATGACAGTGGCTGTGAGACCAATGTCATTTTCTACCCCATGTAGTAAAACAGGATGGTCAATGGTGTCAAACGCTGCACTTAAATCTAACAACATAATTATAGTGGAATTTCCTTCATCAGAGGATATCAAAATGTTATTTACAACTTGTGTTAGTGCCGTTTCTATACAATGACCAGCGCAGAAGCCAGACTGGAATTTCACAGAAAAATTGTGGAGTGTGAGAAGAAGAAGAAAGGGTAAATTTGAAAAGGGTCTATAAATATTAAGTGTAAGTGGGTCTAGGTCTGGCTTTTTAATTAATGGTTCGATAATTGACACTTTTAGTGCATCAGGAACTGCGCCATTCAATAAGGAGCTACTGATAATGCTAGGAATATGTGCTGCCAGAACATACATTGATCTTTTATCTACTGTAGTTTTGTTGGCACTGGGTCTAAGGAACAATTAGAAAGTTTCACTTTAGAAATTAAAGTTAAGACTTCCAGTTCTGTTACAAGGTTAAAATTTCCAAAGTGGTGTATGCAAGGCGAGACAGGGTTTGCTAAACTGATAGTATTCTCGATTTTCTCATTAAAGAATATTACAAAGTCTGTAATGCTAATGTCTGGTGGTATTTTGTACTGTAGTGCTGAATTCCCAGTTGTTGAATTTGCCACTGTTTTAAACAGTACATGGAGATTATTATTGTTGTTATCTATTATTTTAGAATAGTAGTCTGAGTGGGTTTTATGGAGATGTCTGGCCGTGCAGTTAGAAAGACCTGCAATTTTGTTGCTTTCCATCTAAGCACCAGTTTTTGACACTCTAATTTAAGAGCCCAAGTGCTCTTTAAATAAATACATAAACAGATCGATAAATAAATATGCACTATGGTCTGAACACACACCGGAATGACTAAAAAAGAAGAAACATTTAAAAGTGAGGCATTATACAGGCATATTGCTGTTTGTATAAAAGAATCCCAGTAGCATTTCTTAACATATTTTAGCGGAATAATTTGTTCACTGAAAGTCCTCAGTGTTAGTGTGTCATGGGGGTGTGTGCAGCTGTGTTCATAATGGCCCTCAGTTTTGTTTTAACTCTCTCCTTCGCTACTACCTCCAGAGTGTCCAGAGTGCATCATATAACTTAGCCTGCCCTTTTAATTAGCTTCTTAATTCAGTGGGCCTCAAGAGATATAGAAGATGTGAAGGATGTCACTTCTCACATTAAAGGGTGTGGAAAGCAGCCTGGACACAGACAGGCAGACACCGATGGTTCAAACCCAAACACATGTTTATTATACACTACTTATTTACAAGTGCCCCTGCACCAAGCACCCTTAAGTCCAGGCCTCTTTCTCTAATGTGTCTCTCTCTGACCGCCTCCACTCCTCTCCTCCGAGCGCTGTCCTCTTCAACCCAACTCCAGCCATCGAATGGAGGGAGGCGGCCCCTTTTATGTTCACCCAGACGTGCTCCAGGTGCCTCCTGATGAACTTCCACCGGCTCTTTCTGGTGTGGCAGAAGTGCCGGCTGAGCACCTGGAAGCACTCCGGGTGTTCCTGGTAATCCTCCGCCAGCACGTCCGGGTGTGGCGGAAGTGCTGACGGCCAGGGCTCTTCAGGCATCTGGGTGCCCCCTGGCGGTGACCACAGGCCCCTATAGGGTTGAGCTTCCATGCTCTTTTCCCGTGGTTCCCATACCAACCAGGGCAGCTGCTCTCTCATGGTCCAGAGGAGGCATAATCCCTCTCCCGGTCCTTCCAGGTGTCCCGGCTGGGTACCACCCCCAGCCGCTCGCCACAAGGGATACAGTCTCCTAAGAAAAAAGAGTCTACTCTGCCCTTTCTTATACAGTTCCTCTGTGTTTTGAGACCAGCCCAACCTGTCATTCATGTGGTTCCCCAAGTATATGTAGGAGTACACAATCTCTACATCCGCTCCCTGAATAGTGACCGGACACATTTGGTGCAGTGAAAGTAAATAAGCAGTTCCTTGGTTTTACTGATGTTAAGTTGTAGACTATTATTTGTGCACCATGAAACAAAGTTCTCCATGTAAATCCTATACTCTGTTTCATCCCCCTTATCAATACATCCTATTTGAGCAGAGTGACATTATCTCATGTTATATTTGTAGTTTGAGTGGTACAGAGTGAAGAGAAAAGAAGATATAACTGTTTCTTGTGGTGCTCCAGTGTTGCTCACATCCATATCAGAAACAGTCCTTGAGTCTTACAAACTGTGGTCTGCCCAACAGATATTCCATTATCCAGGACACTATAGGCATATCCCTGAGCTTACACCTTAACAGGGATGGCTGAATAATATTGAAAATACTGAAGAAATTGAAAAATGTAATCCTCACAGGGCTGCCAGTTTTGTCCTGTTAAGAATTTGCTTTGTGGAGAAGACAAATAATAGCATCCTCTACTCCAGTCTTTGTCCGATAGGCAAACTGCAGTTGGTCCAACTGATCTACCTCAAGAGGACTCATATAGTCCAGGACCAGTCTCTCAAAAGTCTTCATCATGTGAGACATAATTGTCAGTGGTTTGTAATATTAGGTGAAGAGGTGCCTGTCTTCTTTAGAACAGGAACAATATAGGATTTTTTCCACAACAGCAGCACGTTTCCGGAGACTTGGAGACAGACTGAACAGGTGGCAGAGGACACCATATGTTTGGGAGTAAAACCAGACTACGTAGTTGAAACCCCATTCACACAATGGGGAAAATGGGAACATTCCCTACTAACACATAATAGATCAGCATTCAAGCACATATTTTCTTTATGCTGTGTGAGGAACAACTATTAACTACTCAAGTGTTAGTGTTTTGTTTGTATATATGTCACTGACCCTTTCTTGCAGAAGACATACATATTGTCATAGTTGTAGTCATAGTTCCAAGTATATTTAAAAACTGCAATAATTCACAGAAATCTTTATTTTTCTTATGCTTCAAAATCTACAAGCCTTAATATAATTCATGCTAAGTGTAAGTAGCACTTAAAATGACCTGAGAGATTCTCATCTCTCTTTTGTTGATCCTTTTCTACCCGAGTTATGCCACTTACTTGCTGATGATAAAAATCCCGTTTACAAGCAAGGTGTGGACTTTTTGTTGAGACCAATGCTACAAACACCACTAAGGCCTTGAAGAAGACAATATGGCATTTACAGCTAGACATACTATAGAACAGAAAACTAGAACTTTAAACTCAGCAGAGTCTTTGAATGTACATGATGTTGGTTAGAGGTTAGATGGGTCTTCACACAAACTAATACAGAAATTTATACTTAAAAAAAATCAGTAAACCCTGTAGTTGCAAAGCTCAAGGGGTATTTGATATAGCTATAGACCCTAACAACTAGTAAGAATTGTGGAAGCCTGGTCTTGAAATGGGTGGCTACATATTGAAAAAGAATAAAGATAAAAGCATACCCTTATAAGATCTTTCATTGGTATTAGTGTTTTACATGAAGGTAGATTCAAAGTTATCACTTTCTCCTTCATTGTATATTATTAATAATATTGTTCATAGCTACCCTTTTGCTCTGTTTTTCCCTTAATCTTTCTCTTACACGATTCTTTCTCTTAGAATGTGTCTTTGAATACCAAAAAACATTTGATGTATACTGTTTACAAGTTTCCTTCCTTTTGTCTTATATTCTTGCCACTTGGTTAACTTTATGTTCCATTTTATTTTAATTTCAACTTTCCAATAATTTGGTTCTTTCCTTCTTCCAAAACTTGTACATTTCACAGTTATCAGTTTTTCAGTTTTAATTTAAAAATAATTATTATGTTGATATGTAATGTATCAATCTGGAGTGCATGTTTTTTATCGTTCCAAACATACTGCTTGATAAACACTGTGTTTACTTATGAAACTGCACATTTTCAGGACAGAACAGTGAAACATACAGTACTTGGCTGTTACCTTGCATAGAATGCTGCTAGGATATGTTGTATTTCAGTGGTTCTGCAAAGAAAAAAAGAAGACTCAGAATGTAGATTGATTAACTAATCTTATTTTCTACATAAAACTGCAATTAGATACAATTTTCATGTATACCAGGGTTTAACAGTATGCTTTTTGTTGTTCCTAATCCATGCAGGGCTTTGGTCTCTGACTTATGAACAGGAGTTGACAACTCCACTTCATATCACCGCAGGTAGAGGTTATGTGGACTGTTTAAAGTATCTGCTAATGAGAGGATCAGATGTAGAGCTAGCTCCAGGTGGCAAAACTGCTCTTCATGAAGCATGCTTAAATGCAAGAGAAGAATGTGCCAAGCTGCTCCTAATGTATGGTGCCAACCCCAATGCTGTGACAGAAGATGGATACACACCTCTTCACCTTTGTACCAAACCAGAGTCTCTTCAGTAAGTATACTGAATGTTTTACGTGACAATATAGTATAAAATAATATATTTAGCTGTCAAATAACTAATGCTATTTAAATGTGTTATTCTATTATATAATACTTTTTCAGAATTCATTTACAGCATATATGTCATCAGATTATATATATATATAAAAAAGGGGGTGAAAACAAAATACTATAAGCACAAGTAGTGGTGAAAAAAGAAAGCCAAGTCAAGGGCATGGACTGTGCATGAATGTCAAATGTATACCTTTCCACACTGCAAAACTACACCCATTAGGCAGTGCCACAGGACAGTGCGTAGGTTATAAAGTGTTAAAATAACCATTCCAGTTTAACCAAAACCAATTCTGAAGATAGAAATAATAAAAGATGGAAAAACATTTAGTAATACCTTCAGCTACAGTGAGACCACAGTAATCTCTGGGTGAACTAAACCTGTCTTTGGATGCATGCTAAGAGGCTAAGGTAAAATAAACAAAGTATAAAACAGTGTTAAATAATGAGACTGAAAAACTTGTTTCTATATTATAGTATGGTTTTATAGAGAAAAAATATGCCTATTATCTATGCAGAATAAATTCAGAAAAAAGTGTTAAAAATTTTAAATCAATATCATTATAATAAACACAAAAAGCCTTGTGATGACTGATGGCAACTTGTGTACATTTAACTCTCAATGTGCTGCATTTAAATCATGCAAAAACTATTTGTGTTATGTTAGTTTGTTTTATTTTCATGTCATAATCAGTTCTGCTCTCTACCACACTACTTGGTAACTTCTTCCATGTATCTATGGTACGCCTTGTGAAGAAAAACTTCCTAACATTTGTGCAATCTTCTTCTTTTGGCTGCTCCCGTTAGGGGTTGCCACAGCAGATTATCTTCTTCCATATCTTTATGTCCTCTGCATCTTGCTCTGTTACACCCATCACCTGCATGTCCTCTCTCACCACATCCAAAATCCTTCGCTTAGGCCTTCCTCTTTTCCTCTTCCCTGGCAGCTCTGTCCTTAGCATCCTTCTTCCAGTATACCCAGCATCTTGCCTCTGCACATGTCCAGACCAACACAATCTCGCCTTTCTGACTTTGTCTCCCAACCATCCAACTTGAGCTGACCCTCTAATGTACTCATTTCTAATCCTATCCATCCTCGTCACACCCAGTGCAAATCTTAGCATCTTTAACTCTGCTACCTCCAGCTCTGTCTCCTGCTTTCTGGTCAATGCCACCATCTCCAACCCATATAACATAGCTGGTCTCACTACCGTCCTGTAGACTTTCCCTTTCACTCTTGCTGATGCCCGTCTGTCACAAATTACTCCTGACACTCTTCACCATTCCACCCTGCCTGCACTCTCTTTTTCACCTCTCTTCCACAATCCCCATTACACTGTACTGTTGATCCCAAGTATTTAAACTCATCCACCTTCACCAGTGCTACTCCCTGCATCCTCACCATTCCACTGACCTCCCTCTCATTTACACACATGTATTCTGTCTTGTTCCTACTGACCTTCATTCATCTCCTCTCTAGAGTATATTTCCACCTCTCCAGGGTCTCCTCAACCTGCTCCCTACTATTGCTACAGATCACAATGTCATCAGCAAACATCATAGTCCACGGGGACTCCTGGTGTTAGGTGTATAGCTAACTGTCTAATCTCGTCTGTCAACCTGTCCATCACCATTGCAAATAAGAAAGGGCTCAGTGCCGATCCCTGATGTAATCCCACCTCCAACTTGAATGCATCCATCACTCCTACCGCAGACCTCACCACTGTCACACTTCCCTCGTACATATCCTGTACAATTCTTACGTACTTCTCTGCCACTCCTGACTTCCTCATACAATACCACAGCTCCTCTCGAGGCACCCTGTCATATGCTTTCTCCAGGTCCACAAAAATGCAATGCAACTCCTTCTGGCCTTCTCTAAACTTCTCCATCAACATCCTCAGAGCAAACATTGCATTGGTGGTGCTCTTTCTTGGCAATAAACCATACTGCTGCTCACTAATCATCACCTCACTTCTTAACCTAGCTTCCACTACTCTTTCCCATAACTTCATGCTATGCCTCATCAATTTTATTCCCCTGTAGTTACTGCAGACCTGCACATCCCCCTTATTCTTAAATATCGGCACCAGTATACTTCTTCTCCACTCAACAGGCATCATTTCACTTTCCAAGATTCCAAAAAAACAATCGTGCAAATATTGTGCAATATTTATCCATAACGAGTTTCCACCCGTGTACACTTATTCTTGTTGAAGTATTATACATATTTTAAAGTAATAGCCTGGATCCACTGTATTATTTCCTTTTTATATTTTTTAAAACTTCAATGAGGGCACCATTTAATTCCCATTCACCTAAAGTAACAGTTCTTCAATCAAATAATGCTTGTCATGTATTTTGACTAAACATTTCAAGGAAATAAACCAAGATCTTTACAGATAAAAATCTCAGAGGGGTTATTGCACATAAGCACATTGAAAAATAGACCTGTGTATAGGTGTATAGCTAACTGTAATTCTGAAGTGGTGAAATATCTATTCCAGGAAATCCATGAGCAACCCAATGGTAATTCCTGATACTTAGCGTGAGTGGATCATCTATTTTAAGTATTTAATCCCATAGGGAAAGTCTTGAGGAGACATCAGAGAAACAAAACTCATAACATTAACTCCTACAATTAGTGAAAACCTCAAAGTAGTACCCACTTTTTTATAGTGTAAGGCCCTATGGTGACCCTATTTTCCCTTTTTACCCACTTTATTGTGTAGACCTTAAAAACATTTTTTAAATCCCATACACTTACCACTGTTTGATCAGGTAGTTTAGCACTTCCTCCGCCCTTCCCTTCTATATCTGTAACCTCAGCCAATTAGATAGTGTAAAGAAACAACCAGGAGTTAAGTTACACATTTAATTATGTATTATTGATACAAATGCCCAAAATATTAAAGAAGCAGAATACTATGTGAATATTGGCTTACCATTCCCTTACAGCCTAAGTAATGTAGCAGTGTATCTTGTGCCCATAGGTGGCTGTTGGTTTATCTTCAGTCTAGCTTGCTTTGCTATCACAAGGCTTTTGAATGGAGTATTGAAACGGGCCATATGTCTGTCTGAATATACCTGCTGAGATAGATTTGTCTTCATCATGGTCTTCTCTTCATGGCCAAATCCATCTTACTAACCGAAGGTTGTAAACCGGATGTGGACGCTGGGCACTGGGTGCTGGGCACATCGAGGCACACGCGCACTGGCACACTACCGCACTGCAACGAGCCCGCCACAGAGCAAAAAAAGAAACGAGAGGATTCGAAGGTTGTATTACAGTACGGAAACCACAGAGGTCCACACTGCGCACTAACGCACTGCAACGAGCCCACCACAGAGCAAAAAAAGAAACGAGAGGATTCGAAGGTTGGATTACTGTACGGAAACCCCAAATGTCCACACTACACAGCATATTTCAATCACATTACAGTATTACAGTAACACATTATTAACAGTCCAGCCACAGAAAACACAGAAACACCACCAGATGGAAAGAAACAATACACGAGCGCTCCGTATTAAACGTAAGTGCGATTATAATTCTTAACAGTAGACGCCGTATAGCTAACGGAGTCACAGGTCCAAAAACAAACAGCTCAACTAACGGAAATACAAAAACGAGCCCGCATGGATACACATGATGAACGCAGGTGCCCACAGCGCGTGAGCTACGCCTGCTCTAATCCACTGTGCCAGTAGTATAGATCACATAACGGTCACAGACTCTAACCCAGCGGCTTCCCAGACTCAGTGGCTGACACACGAACACCACAGCCTGTAAACTGAACCTGCTGTGCTCCACTCTGCCAGCAGTCGGTAAAAGTAAAGGCAACGGAATCACGTCTCCACAAAACAAGACCGACTTACTACAGATATGCATATGTAGTTAAATGACATTTCCCCAGACACACCCACCCTCCATGATATGTCATCCATCCAGATATCGGACGGAACAGAAACTGATTGCCATTCATGGATTTCAGATTCGCTAGCGAATCGCGGGCTTACTAGTAGTAAAGAGAAACAGGTAAGGGCAAGGCGACCAACTTTATACCATTCTTACTACAAAACACAAGCTAATGGGGTGTTGTAGTACAGAATGGCCTCTGATTCAAAACCAATGATAAATAGCCATACAATACAGTTAGTTTATCTGCCCATTCCTGGGCAATCTACTAATTAAAGTACTCTGGTACAACTCATCCCCAAGTTGCCTTGTTTAGTCAGTTTATGGCCTTCCTGGGGGCAGTAGCTTATAAACTCTAAGTCAAAACAGTCACCCTTGCCAAGCTGGTCTGATGCTTCATCCACCTCACCATAAATTTCACGTCATGAGTCAGTCCTAAAGACTGGGGGTATTGGTTAGATAAACATCAAAGCGCCGCTGTTCTCGTTAATGAAGTAAAACATGCCTCCTGAAACACTTATCTAATATTACATTTGCTTTGTGTAGTTTACAAATAAAGACATACTAAAAATTTATCAACTTATATGCTAGAAATTAGTCCACCATATCACCTAAAAAATACTGTCTGCTATATATAGCGACCTACAGCGACTGAAGGGGTAAAAATTTTAACAATAAATGACAGCAAGTGAATATATCTATCTATCTATCTATCTATCTAAATCAAACAAGGTACTAACTAAAACAGGAAGCAAATATGTCATCAAAGATCTTTAAGTGTGACAGCAGAAAACCCATAAGAAGATATTAAGAATGATGAAATATGCATGTACTTCTAAAGCAATATGTAAATATGTTAGCTACCATGTCTCAAGTGCAGGTGTAAGGTAGGAATATGGATAGACTGTTTATCTATTGAGACAATTTCATTCTATGAAAATGTTGCTACCTGCCAGATACATCCAAATATCTCTGAATCTGTAGGAGTTTGAAAGGCTATTGATCTTTATTTGTAGCAATGCTTATATACAGTATGCTGTTTTCTTAAAATATTCTGTGGTATTCCAAGGGCCTCTGTAATCTTGAAATAGGATTAAGATTAAATGGGCTCAGAAATAGATGGTTGGATATAACATGAATTGAGGCTCTCAAGTAGCTAATGGTATATTTAATGGTATATCCCACTGAAGATTTGTTGGTGTCGATATCTTTTCATGGCTGTATCATGTCTCACTAACACACTGAAGGCTGAGAGAAGCAATATGAAAGTTTTCATGAGATGGCATTGGTGACTGGGTAAGTTAACCATTGCAAAGATGTTCTGCTTTCAGTTGTACCTAGTGGCGGTAACTGACCTTCTTAAGAAACAGCTTTTAAAATTTCTGTGAATGTAGAAGCCATTCAGAATTTCTTCAAGAGGATTCAGAAAATCTAAAAGACAGCAAATAAATTAATTTAACAAGTGATACACAGCAGTTCTTAGGGGCTTTTTCCATTGAATTGGACGTTTTTGTGTGGGGAAGGTGCTAACAATCATGGCTCTTGAGGACATGTCCCCAGCTGTTTTGTTTTTTTTTTTAATTTATTGTGAGTAAGCATTGAGGTTGGGAAAGAGCTAATAGAAGGCTGCTGTTCCTCTGCACCTCTCTCATTGCTGTGTTCTGGCATCATTATTTGTTGTTCTTAGTAAATCTCATAAAGAACTGGATGGAATGAAGGTGCAGCAAGAAGTCAGTGATCACTGATAGGGGGTTTCCTTTATCCTATTCTATATTCCTCCTTTGTAACTGCTGATTACTAGTTATGATGTATTGGTATTATGCTCTTTACTGTCATTGCCTTTTTAAATAAACATTTGATCACAAAGAAAGAAGGTCGCTGTTGATAAACTGCTATAGTCTACAGAACAAGTCAAACATGGTTCTGCAAGGTTGCTATATATCAAATTAAGCAAACCAGTCTTAGCTAGTGCTGCCTCAGATTTTGAAGGAGACAGTTCTCAAGTCAAAGACCCAGTGATGCCTCATCAATCTATGCACTTATTGATACTGGTGGCAAACCAAGACATTTACTGATTGGTTATCCTGACATAGGAACCTAGAAATCAATTTTTTTTTACGTCTATAAAATTTTGAATTTCTTTTCTTTTCTTTGTAACTCTATTCTTTCAGCTTAAATAATTGTAATTTTTGATTTCTATACTCTAAAGCTTACTGGATATCTTTATATATTTTACCAAAGAATTCTGGAAATAAAATAAATATAAAGAAAGCTGAAATGAATAATATTCTTCAATAAGACATACAATAATCAATTTGATTATCATTTTTAATACAACATAATAAAATTTTTAAAAAATCACATTAATTTTTAATACTCTATGATGTGATTAAATATTTTTGCAGTATTGATATTAAAGCTTTGCAGTAAATAGATAAAGGTAGCTTTTATTAAATGTAGCAGCACATTTTACCACCTCAGACTGGTATTTCCATTGAAGAAGTTAGTGAGCTGTTAAATATTCCCTCTTACCATATAAAAGAGTCTTTCCCTTGCAAAAACTTCAGTCAGTAACAGAATTCAAGAAATAATATGTAGGTTAGAGCATTCTCTGTCTCATGTTGATAACTTCCTTGAATACATTCTCAGAAAGTACAGAGGTTACTTATTGCTTCATTCAGTTTAAAAAAACTCATTCAAAATATGATAAGCAAATAAGTTATGCTTGTTGTTATTAAATGTTTACTTTGTTAATACTGAAGTAGACTTAATTCTGAAAAATAATTTCACAAAATAAATGTAGTGTATTTGCATATATTCCCCACACAGACTTATGTTGGTGTACAATTTTTTTGATCATGTTCAAAATGCTCAACAAACATGTACTGTAAGTTGCAGTATTGTTTCTGACAACTTTAAAAACTGCAGTAAATGTACACCCAAGATATTTAAAATAATTAGTAAAAATTAATTTGTTTCAACTTCTTTTTATGGAAAATTCCATAGGAAACTGCTCTGTTTAACCACTGTTGTGTTTGTTATATCAAAGTTATTTGATCCATCACTGCTTTTGTCTTTGCACATTTTACTCATCATGCTGTATACTGCAAAAAGTGAAATTTAAGCAAAAGGAAAAGTATTTATATCATGACATTAAATCTTGTTTTCCTTATTTTAAGAATTATTGACTTATCAAAAATTTGTATTTACAATTATTTAGCCTACTTTAAGAAATCTTGTCAAGTAAATTTTGCTTACCCCATTAGCAGATTTCTTTTGTTAAATAAAACAATTCACATTTAAAGTTTTTTGTGTAATTTTTGCATTTTTTGCAGTGTACTGTTTATGCTGCTGCATAAATCCATCCATCCATCCATCCATTTTCCAACCCGCTGAATCCGAACACAGGGTCACGGGGGTCTGCTGGAGCCAATCCCAGCCAACACAGGGCACAAGGCAGGAAACAATCCCGGGCAGGGTGCCAACCCACTGCAGGCTGCATAAATCACATGATGAAAATCTATTCACATGCATAATAGGTTCAGCCAGCATCCATGCCTGGAATTCAAATAATTTATTTAATAATGATATCTTTTGCACACCTCTGATTCCGCTTGTTACAAGTTGCCAGCATGTACACACCATAATATAATATTCATTATTTAAATTAAAGAATTCACTTTAGCTTATTGTTTTACATTTAAATCTCAGTTTAAATTAAAAACTTAAATGAATATCAGGATTCTATTAATTTCATGTAACTTTGTGCATTCTTTGTTATAGTCTGATTTCATCTAATTCCATTCCCCTGCTAATAGTTATAAAGCCAAAAATGTAGCAGTGGTTTACAAATAGTAAATAGGCTGGGACCATTATTAGCAAAACACATAACAAGTGAAATAATGAGCAGGTGAAGACAAGTGAAGTCTGGCGTTTTGTGCTGACAGTTTGTGTTGGGGACAAGAAAGTGGGATGTCAGCCAGGAGGCAGATTCAGACAAAAATTGAATAATCCAGCAGATGGAAAGGCCAAGATAGTTCAGTTCTCTTTAGTCCTTTGTTGTTAAGGATTTATGGTCCTCATGGGAAAGCTTGATTGTGCAAATCTGAGAAGAAAATGTAAACAGAGAGTCTCAATGTAGAAATAATGGAAAACCATTCCAAAAGCCCCAAGAATGGAATACTCAAAGAACTGCACTTTGATTAGGGTTGAGAGGTTTTTAGAGTTAAGCATTTGTGCAAGTAATTTGAAATGTGGAAGATTTACATCATTCCATGTTGCCTTTATAGTAATGTATATTGTCTAAAAGATTTAACCACACAGTCGTCAACCAAATGGCTGTGATAGATGTCTAGACTCAACTCTGTTTGGACCAACAAAGGCCTATGTGCCTTTGGTAGTTATTTTCCGTATAAAAATAAAAAAATGCAACTTGAGCTCAAAAGAATTTCTAGATATCAACTATAAGGTGCAATGATTCAGCAAGAATGCAACTGTGACAATTAGACCCAAGGGTAAACCTTTCAGTGAGGACAGCAATTTGGGTGTCCAACCTAAAATATAAGAAAGGGTCTTGGTTTGTTAGATGGGCTGTCACTTAATTTTAGATTGAATGAATGAACTTATCACAAGACTTGGGTAATGCTTGATCTTGTATAGCATTCACATGGCATTTGCTTCTTGGCCATCACAACACATGTTTACTGTTAAACGTACAAGTAGAAGCAGATCATGGGGAAGATGTTATACCTCTATTTTAATTACTTCTTCAAGTTCAAATTTATTGCCACTTGTATACAACACAGTGAAATTCTTAATTTCATGTTTCCTACTAGGGACATTAACACAATACCAAAACAAAAACAATGAATTCAAAATCATACATTGAAAGAAACATATATACTATATACATAATTTATCCAATATATAGTATTTACAAGAAATAATCGTGCATTAGTCAGTAGGAGTGACTGTTCAGTAACATTATGACCTGTGGATAAAAGCTGTCTGTGAATCTAGTGGTGAGAGTACTGGTAGTCTTTTGCCATTTGGTAGACTGAAGGAGAGAGAAAGGTGACTGTACAGTATGGCTAAAGTCTTTAATAATACTGGTAGACAAAAAGGTAAGTGCTAATCTGTGTGCAAATGGTGTGAGAGAAGGTCTTTATTTTTAATAACTGTAATTCCACAGTAATGAATGAAAACACAAACAGATATGAGAAGAGTTGGGGTCCTATCCAGGAAAACTCTATGTAATTGCTGCAAGACAAAGAAAAGGAAAAGATCAAATGAAGAAAGGAATCTAGAACAGTAGTTTGTCTTTTTGATATAGAAAGGCTCAGTTCAGAGGGATCTTCTCTCAGCATGCTGCTTGCTCATGTAAATGTCAACTTTCAGTGTTGGAGCATCTTTTTTTTGAGACAGTCCAGAATGGGTGGGACATGGGTTGCAATGAATGTGACATCAACCTTCTTCTGGGGCATCCTGTTCATTTGTAAGGATGGAAATGGAAGGCATGTTAGTGGCTGTACAGCATTCCTTATCTTTCTTTGTGTTCACTTAAACAACATTCAATAAGGTACTTACCAAACTCATATGGTTGACACCTGTATTGTCAAAGTAGTATAAACAATGTTACTGATTAATGCTTTATCATTTGAGATGCTTTGTAATGCATCATAAATGCCTTGTTTTAATATTTCTTTTTCAGATGTTCAACTCTGCTTCTTCAATTTGGTGCTGCTGTGAATGGCTCCTGCTTACAAGATGATGAAACTCCATTACATGTAGCTGCAAGCTGTGGTCTTGAGGAGCATGTGGATCTCTACCTGAGAAATGGTGCCAGCATTGAGAAGCAGAATGATGAAGGTCAAACCCCTCTCCACTCAGCCTGCTCTGAGCCCCATGGAACACAGGACATGCAACGTTATTTTAATATATGCCAGAAGCTAGTCAGTGCAGGGGCCAGCATTTTTACTGCTAATCAAGATATGCAGACTCCATTGCACATGGCCTGCAAGACTGTGAACCCACACATTGTTGACCTATTATTACAGCATGGTGCTCTAGTAAACAAAATGAGCTACGGCAGTGAGACACCACTGCACATTATTCTTAAGCTAGCCTGCTTTAACCTGGACCATTGCCCAGAACATATTGTTCGTTCACTGGTCAACTATGGTGCCATTCGTGTCTGGCCCGGAGCACTGCCTAAGGTAAGAGAAATAGTGAGGCTTTTTTAAACTGTTTGGTTCTCTGCATTAATAAAGTTGCGTGTGTGTGTGACAGATACATAGCACACAGCACCTTGTTTTGAGTTTCTAGTAAAAAAACAATTTTTGGCACAGAAAAAAAAGTAAACCCTTTGTATTACATCCAATTATTATTAAACACAATTGGTTTTGGTACCCTGATGGCACAATAATCAGCACTAACGGCTTACAGCTGTAATCAACTGTATTTAAATCCTTGTCCCATCACTGGCAATATGGAATTAGTACATTTGCTTGTGTCTGCATGGATTCTTTTTGGGTACTCTGACGTTCCTTCCTCAGCACAAACAAACATTTTCAAATTAGTGAGTCTAGATTTGTAGTTTTTTAAATGCTGAGTGTGTGGACTCTGTAATGAATTAGCACTCTGTCTAGTATTGGTTCCTGGTTTGCATCCAGTGCTTTGTTGATCAATTAATTTAAGCAAGCTGAGTAAATAAATGGATACATTAAATACAGTTTCATCTGTCAATATTCATACTCACTTAAGGGAGGAAACTAACACTAGGAAGAAGTTGCTGATTTATCAAACTGGCCTGACTTTGGGAGCCAAGAGGATAACCAGAGTACCTATATGGAAAAAAAAAGGAGAACTTGACAGTAACCTAAACCTGGATTTACTGTGCTGCAGTTGTGAAACAATAATACTAACCACTGCACCCGCATCATGGCAAAATTAAATGCAATCCAATTTGTTAACCACATTGAAATGTACATGCATATGCATGTGGTACATTTAATTTCAGCACAGTTTTATGGTGTCATAATTAAAAACATACCAAGCAAATAATCGATTGCTTAAAGGCTGCTCCAAGTATATAGCATTTTAATCAAAGACCACACATTGATCATGCCAAAACTAAATGTAATGAAATGACCAATCAAAGAATTGTGTGCCATATTGAAAAGCAACGCAATAATACCATGCCAAAATTTAATTTATTTTTTTCAGCCATTTAATTTGGAATAAAAGAGGACAGCACTTTTTCACAAGCCTTTAATGTACATGATATTTTCTTTTTTAACTTTGAAACTTACACACTTGCATTCACCTGATATAAATTATTGGTCCTCAGTCTAAGACTTTTGTAAAATATTAATTTTAATAAAGTAGTATGCTAAATAAAGAGGTGGCCATTTTTGAATTCTGGCTCACCATTTGAAAAAGTAGTAAAGGTTACTGGTCTAGAGAACACGAGTTTGCAGAAAACAGAAAGGTACTATCATTCTCTTCCAACACTCACTTTTTTCAAATGAGTTATCTCATTCCTAATTAGGCAGTGTTAATAAGAGATTAATTGGTGTTAATTGCTGATTTTCCTTGCTAATCCCCTGAAGGGATGCCCAATCTGCTTCTCTCTTCAAGTGTTTAATTACTTCCTTCATTCTCCAAGGCTTTTTAGTCTCTGTACTACTAAACAGTGGGCTCCACTACAAAGTGCTGTGCCGGCTGTGCTTTACAGCTGTCTTCATTTTTTTCCGTTTTTGTGAAAATACTTTCTATGCATGCTGCAATACAACGTAACAGCTACATAAGAGAGAAGAACAAGTCACCAGTTACCTTGAGTCTGGAGATCACAGTAGACATATATAAACATATATACTTAAAAGCTGCTGGAGCCAAAGAAATTGTTTTGTACCAATAACTATTATGTCTCAAATTTGTAATAAAATTTATGCTGGAGAAATATTTGATTTTTATGTTATATTATAATATTTTGAGAATAAACAATTCTAGTCTGCTATCATGAAAAAATGTTGTTGGAGGGCTTATAATAATTTTGCTAAAACAATAAAGAAATAAATGGCAGAACAAGTGTAATGCAGGTAGGAGAGATAAACACAAGTAGTAACAACTATCCACTCGTTCATTTATTTTTGAGCTCACTTATCCACTTTAAGATCATAGAGATCCAGTGTCTATCCTGGCAACATTAGCATGAAGGAACAATTGGATTGGGTGTTGGAATCTTTGTAGAGCACAATCATGCACACACTCAGACCCACTCACACCAGGTCAACTTACAACTAAAAAGTATCCAGAAGCTTAAATTTGGAGTTTATCCAGAAGAAAACCCATACAGAAGTGAGGAAGAAATAATGACCAAATCTCTTCTACTAAAACAGCCACAATTTAAACCCAAGGACTGGCAGTCTGTGGTGTCACAAATACCAAATAAAGTAAAACCAAAAGAAACATACTAGGGCCAATTGGGTCATTTGTACCCAATACTGTAATTACACTTGAGGGCAATCTAGAAGATGATGCTGAGGGTAAGTGTGTGTCTCTGTATAATCTTGAGGCCATCAAAATAATGTGCCTTGATTCTTGAGAACCTTTAAAATGCATTGATGATAAAAAATCTACAGTAGCAACATTAAATATACATTTTAAATTGTATTGGTGCTTAATAATGTTAATAAGTGTAAATAAAGCATTAAAACTAAGACTTAAATGTCTATAACATGTGGCAGACGGCTGGGGCCCTTACTAGCTAGGATGCTTCAACAATGAAAGGACCGGGGCAGAGTTTCTCCCCAGGACCGATAAATGGCAGCCCCCTTGGCTTACAGCAGAGCCACGAGTTTGGAAAATGTAAGCTCAACCCTGGTGCAGCTGATGGCCACCGCAAGGGGGTGCCTGGACGATTACAGGGCCTTGTTTGGCAGCACTTCCGCCACACCAGAAAGTGCTGCCGGAAGAAGGTTGTTGGGAACCTGGAGTCCTTCTGGGGGCCCTATAAAAGCGGCCAGTCGCCACTACTCAATGGAGTCGGGAGGAAGAAGGACAAAGCCTGTGAGGAGGAGTGAAGGTGAAAAGGACTGGAGGCGAGAAAGACTGTGCTTGGTGTTGTACACATTGTGCTCTTGTGGGGAGCAAAAAAAGCACACCCCACCTTTAAAAAAGGTGTGCTGTGTGGAGAAACTTGTCTGTGTCAAGTTAGGGAGGGCTGAACACACCCTGGTGTTCACAAATGATAAACCCAACCTGTTATTATAATGTTTGAAATGTGTTCAAACCTAACTGTCAATGGAATTCATTAGTTGTTTATGAATTTGGGTTTTTTATTTCCACATTTAGTATGGCATAATGGTTAGAGTTACTGTGTCTTGAATTCTGGCCTGGTTGCTGCCTGTTTGGAATTTCTACATTCTAGTCACATGCATGGATTTTTCTTTGTCATCCTAAATTACAAGCAATTTGCAGTAGGTTAGCTGGTGAAATGGATGTGTTTAGGTGTGCTCTGTGAAGTTTAATTCTTTCCTTGTTCCTAATGCTGTCTGGAAAAGCTCTGGCCACCAATATTCCTAAATATTGGATTAAGTATGTTCAGAAATGGAATAACTCAGTAACTCAGGCAGGTTATAATAAAAATAAAATTCAAATTAACATTTGCTAAAAATGTAATGATCGTGTAAGAAAGCACATAAAAACTTGTACATAAAAACAACTCAAACCAGGAGTACGCCATATTGAAATAAAAAATAAATAGAATATGGTTTCATTATTATTGTTAAAAATCCTTTATTCTTACATCATGTCTCTGAAAATACTTACCTGGGGAAGCTTCAGACAGGACTCCAGTCAATAGGAACACTCATACTTGTTTATTTTAGCCAATTTAGAATTGCCAATTAACACAAAACTCTGTAGGATGCCAGAATTAACCAGAGTACGTTTTGTAACATACCAAAATGGGTAAACTTCACATTGTCAGTAATCTGGCTGAGATTTTAAATTTTTCTACTAGAGTTGTGAGGAAGCAACATGAACCACCATAAAAATACACTCAACTAAAATTATACAGTCTGTAAATTTTTTTCTCTTGATTAAGTATTCCTGAAAACCTATGGCTCTCACAACATTGAATTAGACTAAGGGGGAAAATAACAATGTATGGTTTTAACTACAGGACAATAGAAAATGCTGTTAAAGATTGTGTAAGTTTTTAATGTAATCTACTAATCCATCCATCTCTTCTTTGTGTATGTGACTCATTGTTACAAAAATATTCAATAACAAAAATGTGTTCACTGACTGTTTGATGAACTAAAAGATTTTAAAATCCTCCAATTTTCAAATCAGTTAAGCAAGTCCTGATTATAAATATAATATGGAAGACTTATTAAAAAAAATTAGTATTTACAAAACATGCAAAAATTTATATATAACAAAATGTTATTCTCAACAAGAATGTTAGCAAAACATTTTTAAAGAACAGCTTACGACGTTGCCTTTATTAAATGTTGCATTCTTGACTAATAATTGACAAACATGCTGAAGGAATTTAGATTTGTATATCTGCGTGGGCTAAGATATGTTTTAAAGTGGACAAGTTATAGGTAGTAATGAGGGTCACATACATGCTGCTTTGGGACAGCTTAAAGGCTCTGGTGGTGGTAATTCCTTGCCGATCTGCAGGGTAGAGCTGTATACTAACGCCAATTCTCTTCCTCCCTCTACAGTCCAGATGATTGACAGCCTTAGCATCTCTGACATCACCCCTGGTATCTGTCCACTTGGACCCACCCCTTCCTGCCTGGCCTGTACAGTACTTAACCAGAAATGTTGCAATCTTGGAGCAGTCACTCTTGAGACTTGCATCTGCGAAGATGTTTTTTCCCTTTCCTAACGCGTTTATACTGTACTTCAATTTTGTTTTTTTTATAATTATATGGGGTTTGCCTGTGGGTGCCCCAACTCTTTATGTTTTTTTAGTGTAATCAGAAGGATTTATGGAGATTTGCAGGACAAGCAAATTCCAGGATGTTTTGACAACTGGAAGGCAAAGGCAGTGGACTTACAGGTGCACAAATTCCAGGTGGGAGAGCAATTGACTTGGCTGATGGGACCATCCCAGGTATATTGCCATTACATCCTGATAACAATGTTGAGTCTTATTTCCTTATATCTGAGGGTACTGCTACCCATCATCACTGGGAGCATGCAGAATAGGCACACATACTGGCACTGTACCTGAAGGTACTGGCTCAACAGACTTATTATAACCTTGAAGATCAGGCCGCTGTGGATTATGACCAACTAAAAGCTGAGGTATTGCTGAGGTACAGGATAAATCTGGACCAGCAGGCAAGGGCTTGCTTCCAGACCTTCAATTTTGACTTAAAAAGGGTTGTTGAGGCTGTGGTTTGCGACTTCCTCCTCAACGCCCTTCCCAATTTCTTTGCCTGGTCAGTTTGGCGGTTGAAAAACAAAAATATGATCAGCCTCATTGCAGCTTTCAAGCAACACCAAGCAGCCTCACAAGTCAAGCACTCGGAACAGTGAACTGATCACCACAAGGTGTGAATAGGGTGTATCACAACACCTAAGCCTACCTGCTGTGAGATGGAATCATCAGCTGGACCCAAAAAGAAACCTGCAACCCTTCTCCACTGTTACAAGTACAGGAATGTGAATCACACACCACTATTGTGCCCCTGCTTCGTTGACATGAAAGATTGTAACTGGGCATGACAAGAAAGGTATTGATTTGTTGCCAATCCCTTCTCCCTTCCTTATACTAGGGTGGTTATTATTAAAGGGCACAATATCACAGTGATTATAAATTCCAGCGGTAACATCTCTTTTGTTGCCTGCCATTTCTTTCTCCCACAGCAATAGGAGACAGGTACAACTAGTCTGACCTGCATACATGGGTAAACTTTTTGGTACAGTCCACCTCTTGTATTATTACATACCAGAGGATAACTTGTAAGATTAGTGTTGCTGTTATGTGCAGTCTACCCTACCCTGTGATACTGGAGTGAGACTGGTCATAAAGTAAACGAGAAGCACAAACCACTCCAAATAAAACACTGGGTCCTATTTTAGAGGGGGGAGGTCCATCTTGAGCTGTATCCACGCCATGTTCTCAACCAATTGCACTGGGAGACGTTGCTACTCAGTATAACGTAGGTAGTGTTGCGTCAACTCATTCTGATGTCTGTTGTGGTCCCCACTGATCCTCTATCAAATGTACATTTTCAGTTTTGGCAAACTCCAGCTTCCTTTAAAAGGGAACAGTCGAATGATAATGGTAGTTTGCCAAGACTGCGGTTGTTCTGATTGATGGACAACGCATGCCTCAGCCCATGCCACCCAGTCCACACTTGGTATTAAACAATGACTTGTTACATAGTGCAGCAGAACATGAGGGCAAGGTGAGGACACTGCTGCTGGTTTCCCAAACCTACCAACAGCAGGTCTATAAACTAGCTCACACCCACCTCCTAGGCACCCATTAGGGAGCTGAGAAGACACTGAAACAGATTAAACTCCTAAATTATTTCTCCCAGAATAAATGGAGGTCCACTGCTTTTGTGCATCCTGTCCAGAATGTCAGTTACAGTAGATTCTTTGTAAGGATCATGCTTTTCTTATTACTGTGTTGTTCATTGATATTCCCTTTGAGCATTTTGGGGTCGCCATTGTAGGACCTATTGGGCCCTCAGCCAGCGGCCATAAATATATATTCGTGCTGGTGGATTATGCTACACAATATCTAGAGGCTATCCTCTTAAAGAGTTATCAATTCCAAGAATATCTTACAGAAACTGATAGGGTTTTTTGCGCATGTCGACATCCCTAAGGAAGTCTGAACAGATCAAGAAATACCCTTCACCTCAAAGACTTTAAAGGAGGTATTACTCAAAATTAAGCACTTCAAGACCTGAATATATCACCCTCAAAATAACGGTCTGGTAGAGCAGTTCAATTAGATGCTCTAACAGATGCTGCGCAAGGTGGTTAGCAAGGATGGGAGGAACTGGGATCAGTTCCTCCACCTCGTTCTATTTGCTTACCAGGAGCTCCCACAAGCCTCTGTGGGCTTCATCCTTTTTCAGCTATATGGATGAATATTAGATATTCTAAAATAAGATTGAGAAGATGAGGCACTCTCTTCCATTAAGTATTCTTGAGTATAATGCACAATTACGCAATAGAATTACTAAAATTCAGCCAATTTAAATATATAAAGCATGAACAAGCAGCACAGGTCCTCTGTTATGATTGTGGCACGACGCTCCTTGAGTCCCATCCTAGAGGCCATGTCATGGTATTAACTCCTACTTCCCATTGTAAATTATAGGCCCATTGGCAGGACTCCTACGAAATTAAGGAAAGAAAGGGACTGTTTGATTATTTAGTGAAAAACCAAATCACCGACCTCCCAAATCATTTCATCATGTCAGTCTGTTGAAACCATAGAAGGATGGGAATCCCAATCCCTACCCTGGACAACCTCCTTCTTTCTTTGCCCAAAAACATGTCTTTAATTTTGGAACCACTTTGACACCCAAACAATGAAAAAAACTGGAAGCAGCAATCTTTTCTGTCCAGGAAGTGGTGAGTTAATGACCCAGAAGGTCCTCTCTGATTGCTCATGTCATCATTACAGAGTTGAGTGTAGTCGTCCGAGAATGTCCCTACCACCTCCCAGAAGCAAAATGTGCAGAAGTGAAACCTCAGATCAAATGAATGCTAGGCTTTAGTGTGATTGAGGAAAGTTTTAGTCCCTGGTCTAGCCCCATCATTTTGGTCCTATGGCCAGACTAGATTTGACGCCTTTGCAATGACTTCCACCACCTTAATAAAGTCTCTCAATTTGATGCTTATCCAATATTGCGCATTAACCTACTCCTTCAACTGTTTGGTAAAGCTGAATACTTGACCACCCTTGCCATGATGAAAGTGTCCTGGAAAATTCCTTTAACAGAATCTCCTAAGGAAAAGACTGTGTTTAGCACCCCTAGTTGCCACTGGCAGGATTATGTCATCCTTTTCCAATTGCATGGGGCTCCAGTGACTTTCCAACAACAGGTGTATAGGGTGCTATGCCCCCACAACTCCTACAGTGTTGCCTACCTGGATGATGTCGCCACCTATTCCAGCACCTTGGAAGAATACATACTGCATTTTTGTGCTGTGCTTCTGACATTAATTGAAGCCGGTCTTCAGATCAATCTGCAGAAATGTTATTTTAGATTGACAGATGTCAAATACTTGGGCTTCTTGGTGGGGAGAAGTATGGTCTGTCCTCAGTGCACCAAGTTGATGCCATCATGAAATGGCCCGTTCTGAAGACCAAGCAGTATGTGAAAGGTTTCTTGGGGTTAGTGAGGTACTACCCCCAGTTTGTTCCCCATTTCTCTGAGAGGACAGCACCCTTGATAGACCTTACAAAGATGTAAGCTCCTAATTCAATGGCAAAAGACTAAAACAGAACCCGCATTCCGTGACTTAAAACAGACCCTTATGTCTGCACCTATTTTGTCTGCTCCTGATTTTTCTGTACCTTTTATTCTCTAGACCAATGCTTCGGACACAGTGCCATTTTGAGCCAAAGTGTCGATTAAGTAGAGCTCCTCGTCATGTACCTGAGCCAGAAATTGCTGGACCAGGAGACCAGGTATGCAGAGGTGAAATGTGAAGCCTTGGTGATCAAATGGGCTATTAGCCAACTGAGATACTGCCTGCTTGGCCATGAGTGCACTTTGGTTACAAACCATACACCCCTCCAGTGGATAGTTTTGCCTAAGGAGTCAAATCCATATCATCACCAGGAGGCTCTTGGACCTCCTGCCTTACAGGATTGGGCCGCACGACTCAAAAGGTCTCAGTTATGAAACGTGCACCTCAAGGTCAGCTTAAAGTCCCTTGTGGTGGTAATTCCTCATCGATCCGCAGGGTGGTGCTGTATACTAATGCCTCTTCTGTTCCTCCCTCTTCATACTGAATGATTGACAGCCTTAGCACCTTTGATGTCACTTCTTGTATCCGTCCACCTGGACCCACCCCTTCCTGCCAAGCCTGCACATAATCGGAAGTGTTGCCATCTTGAAGAAGTCATTCAGCGAATGCAGTGGAGACAAGGAAAAACGTACTCTTTGTTGGCTTAAGCAGTAGTATAAGCAACAAAAAGAAGTTGATGGAGTGATACAGAATGGTGGAGACGCTCGAAAGTTCAAGTTCAGAAAGTCACACAGTGCCCAAAATAAAAAAAGAAGTGGTCAGATATCAAAGTCGACATGAAAAGCAAGTTGTAGCCCACTCTCTCTTTATTCTCTTTCAGCCAATATTACAAAAGCTGACCCACATGCTGAGTTGGTGATGATGCTGCTGCGCCGGGCACATCTTTGGGCACTGGCTGCGCACACACCTCTGCCTCGGAACCTGCTGGGCAGCCATCTGGCTACATGCTGATGGACAATGTTCTGGAGTCAGAAAATGTAATAGTGAATGTTGTAAGAGATGTGGCCAAAAAATTAAGGAATATATGGGCTATACTATGTGATATTGACCACAAATTAAATGAATTGGTTAAAAAATAAATTCTGCATCTGATTACCTGCTTTTACATTCAAACGCAGTTGTAATGCTGTCCAATTTGGCTGATCGTTTGGTGGGTCAGAGTCAGGTTCATCATACCGCATCTCTTCAAGTACAGGCAATCCATGACTGTGTGCCACATTATGCAGCAAGCTAAATGTTTACACAATGTGGCACACTTTCTGTGGACTATACAGAAGCACATTAATAGAGTGGAAATGCTTTATATTTACATAAGCAAATTCATTCTCTGAAGGAGCCTTTATACTGTAGCTTCGGTGCCGAGTGCCACAACTGATAGATTTTCTGCAATTTACATGACTCTTTGAGGAGACTTGGTATCCTTAAAAGGACTGCTTGCCTTTTGCCACACTTGTTGGAAAAAGCACCTGCGACTGTGTGGAGTTGCTGTTTTTACAGGCTATCCTGCTACAGAAGAGGTAATGGCAGCTCATTCCTTTGGCGATTTATCCCTGGCTAATGTAACTTGTCCAACATTGTTACAGTAGCAATGTGCGTGTAGTTGATCACTCCAATTACATCTGTAAAACCAGACATTGCTGCGAATTGTGCTTTGATGTTTCTCAGTTCAACCACAGTGTACATAAATCTAATATGTCTGGATGACAAGCAGATAATGATATCCCATACAACTGGCATGGTTCAACTTAGTGATGTTTGTGAAATACCCAGTGAGCAAATTCACATTGAAAAGCTCCTATGGCTAAAAACCCAAGAGTGGACAGAATTTGCAAAGGAGCAGGTAGAGCACAATTCCTCAACGTTTACCTTTGTAAAGCCAGTGTTAGTTTAGCACACAGCTGCAAGAGGATAGCTCTTGGAAATTGAAATCGACTTAGAAGCCAGTCATCATCATGTATAAATATGATCTCTCTTCTAATTTTTCCATTTATGATGTCTTCTAACAACGCTAAAGCAGCTATAGTCTTTGGAATAGTTTGGCCATTCCGTACACCATTATATTGTTACAGAATGAATACAATCAAGTGCCTTAAATTTGTAAATAATATGCAATTAACTTTAGTGTATTTGATAATGCCCCTGATGCGAATATGAAAAAGAAAAGGAAACGACACAAACAGTAGCACTGCTTTGATGCAGTTTGCAAAACCAAGCAGCAAAGTGTGTACGCAAGGTGTGAGACTGCCTTGAAAATGTGCATGACTTTATGCCAAGTTATATATAAGTCCCCTGGAGACTAGTGGTATGCTTTTTTCTACAGCAGTAAGTACATGTGCATGTGCTCAGGAAAACCTACCCAGACATGGGCAAAAAGTGGAAACTTCATACAAGCAGAATAATTAGACTCTATTAAAGCCTCAAATATTAAAAACCTACTGAGGACCATTTTCTTGCATTTTGTGTAAACAATCTTTCCCATCTTCTCATCACCTCTAAAATAACAAAATATTTGAAATTTCTGCCACACCCCTGCCTCATCCAGGCATTTTCTGTACTGAAGTTATCATAAGCACTATATACACTGGTGGCAAAAAATGCAGTATTTCCTGGAATGATAAAATTGCACTTGAAGCATCTGTACTTACACAAAACAGGTCAATTTATTTATTCTTCTAAAAAAGAAATGCAGGTTATGCAGTAAGGCATTGTATATTGCCAAGTACAAGAAAGCTTATTAGCCGCTCTTTTCTCCAACATGGTATAGGTGTAATAACAATGCCTTATCGAACCACCTTTAAGAAAGTGAAAGTCACAACAATACAAATGCCACACTTAGTCAGTTTTCTGTGCATGACATTGTATCTCGAATTTTACTAGAAGCAGGAGAAAGAACCATTTGCATGCTGCAGTTAGGAATGTCATGTGCCAGTGCTGTCTTGACTGTATGTCCTTGCTGCAGGCAAGATTTCAGTAGACCAGCAAGACAGATGAAAGCAACTAGATTTTGGAATGTCAAGTGGCCATATCAGAGTATGAGCAACATATCAGATTGGTCTGTCTGAAAAACTGTTTCACATCTGCCATCTGTATTACTGCTAAATTGCGCGCATCAGGGACAGAGCAGTGAGTTAAAGGTTTTGTGGTGCTGGCCTTCTTAGAGGTCCTGCGCTTACAACTTCTACATAACCTGATCCTGCTGTAGGACACACACACACATCTCTTGTGGTCACAATTCTCCTTAGGACTGCTAGTGTGCAGGTGCTGCCTTGGCGTGCTCTATCTCCTGAAACATATCCCCACTGTGAACCATTGAAATACCCTGGACTGAAATATTTAGCTGCAGTGGGCTGGCGCCATGCCCGAGGTTTGTTTCCTGCCTTGCATCCTGTGTTGGCTGGGATTGGCTCCAGCAGACCCCCGTGAACCTCTAGTTAGGATATAGCGGGGTGGATAATGGATTGATGGATGGATGGATGAAATATTTAAGGACATGACTCTGTACATGCTGGCAGATTCACAGGCTCATTGGCACTATAGTGACTGCAAGAACTGGTTGCACAAAATATGAAAAACTTCAGGATGACTGCTGTTAATGTTCACATTTGTCATTATTTCCTATTGTTATGGTTGTACTGTTTTGTTTTCCTATTATTCTCTTTTGTTTATTGTTATTTCAGTATTGAAGATTGTAATATGAGCGCTATATAGCGCCCGACCCGGCACAGACTGAGGCAGAGGCACATGTAACACAAACAGTTTCTTTTATTTTTCTTCAGCTGTGGGGCACGTCTTCCCCGTGTCCCACAGGCCCAACACAGTCCCACAAGCACTTAAATAACACACAAACCACACTTCTTCTCTCCACCTCAGCACCACCACTCCTCCCAGGCAACCTCGTCCTCTTCCTCCCAATTCTGGCTCTCTTCAGTGGTGGTGGCTGGCCTTTTTTATACCCCACCCGGAAGTATTCCAGGTGCTTGATCACCTGGGTCTAATTGCAGTTCCGGGTGGGGCTGAGGAATTGACCAGCCGGGCTGCCAAGATCATGCAGCTCCCCCTGGCGGCCATCCAAGCCCCCAACCAGGCTGTGGAGGACTCCATGTCCCATGGAGCCATGCGCCAGGCTGGGGAATCATCATCCGCCAGGGAGGCTGCCACCAAGCGTCCCGGGGGAGGTATTGAGCTGCCCGTGGTGGCTCCCCCGGAACAGATGCAGCAGAGGCGTCCCTGCCGGGCATGGAACCCGGCTGTCCTTTACAAGATTTAAATTACAGTCCAACAATGAAATGTTGTGTTTCTTTTTTCCATGATTATATATTTTCATTTATCTTTGCAGACATGGTGTTGTCAAAACTATTAAATGGTAACAACAGGGAATATTTGAAGCCAATTAACCATGTTTAGAAGATGTATATTCAATTTTACAGAAATACCAGATGTGTATGCCTGTACCAGCCTAATCTGTGATATACACTAGCTCCCCTCAACCTGAACTGGAGAAAACGTTTTTAAAATGGACGTAGAGATGTTTCTTGTCCTAAAACTCAGTTTTATGTGATAAGCAGGTTAATTGTCCTTTTAATTACCATTTTAAAACTGATTCTTGGTCCATAGATATTAAATGCTTTCTAGTCTGCCATTCATTAATTTATGCAGCAACCTTTTTTATATTTTACTGAAACGTTTAACATGTTTTCATAGGTACTGCACCACTGTTGTCAGTCTCCAAGAATTATTGAAGTGTTGATTAATACTTATGATCATGTCAAAATAACAGACACATGGATAGAGGCTGTTGTTCCAGAAATTTTGCAGGTAAATAACTTGAATATGCTTTTGTTGGTTAGCTTAATTTTTCAGAATTATTAAAAATATTCATTTCAGAGATGTCTTAAAGGTGATTTTATACAGATATGGTAATTTCAACAACATAAGCATGTCACTACAACATTAATATAATTAAATATGCAAGAACAGTGAAGGATGGGAAAAGTATTGAGTTTGGTAAGAAAATCTCCTATGTGAGCAGAAAGTTATAAAAATTTAGATAGTTCCCCAGAGAAAAGCAAGTGAGATTTTGTGACATGGCATTTAGAAAGAAAAATTAAATAAATAACTAAATCACATAAGCATATTGGAATGGCACAGATAAAGCCCACTGCTAGCCTGCAAATAGAATTATTATTTAACTGTTAAAAGTTTAAATAGTATAGGGAGACACATATTAAGGAGCTAAAATAATAATTGTATTTACATTTGAAATTCAATATTACTCTTTGTGGTGTTGAATAATTTATGTAAAGACTACTAGGTGTATCATTCTGTATACATTATGTTAGTGCCATTGTGCTGAGGTACAGTATTATTCGGCAGGACAAAGAAAAATGTTTTTGAAGTATAGCATTCACTGAACGCAGAAAATCACTGACACTTCCATCATAAAACGTAGGCATTATGTTTCTGGTAAATGCATATTATTATTTTCAATGAAGTGCAATTAAATAATAAAATCATTTTCTTCTAATTCAGTAATTGTATCAAAAATATATGGGATTAGCTGATATTTATTCTTGGACCGTTAGAGTGTGATATTATTATGGCAGGTATGAGACAGATTTTTCTTTTTTTTTTCTTTCTCATCATCTTTTCCTACTTCTGTGTGGGGCTGATGTGCTTGATCAACTTTCCCAGTACACCTCAGTCCTGCACCTCCTTGCCTGTCAAGCCCTTTTCCTTCAGATCTTCTTTTACTTTATCCACCCACCTCCATTTTGGCCTCCATCACTTTTTCTTTCCTGTACTGCCATTCCCATCACTCTTTTGTCCACATATTCATTGCCTCTCCCAATCACATGTCTGTGCCACTTCAATCTACTTTCCTGTACTTTCTTATGATATCAATCCCACTTTGTTGTACCTTTTATTTTTTCATTTCTTATTCTGTCCTTTTTTTGTAACTCCACATATCCATCTCAACATTCTAATTTCTACCACATCAGACATCTTCTCCTACATTCTCTTGACTGCCCATATTTCAGCTCTATGGTCTCACTACTGTCTTAAAAACCCTTGCTTTAATTTTTCTACATCCACATTGCACTCAGTGATTATCTCCATGTCTAATTTTTCATCTTTGACTACCACTGATCCTAGATATTTAAATTTATTCAGTCTTTTCATCGGCTGCCCTTGCAAGGTAACCTCTGAATCCTGATTATCATTAAACCTCACATGTCTTTCTTATTTACTTTCAACTCTCTATTTTCCAAACCCCTTCTCCATTCTTCCAACATCTGGTCCACTTCCTCCTTTCTGGTGCTACTCAGTACAATGTCATCAACAAAAAGCATGCACCAAGGAGATTGGTCTTTGATCCCATGTCTCAACCATAACCAGATCAAAGAGGGAATGACTTAAAAAAAAGATACCTGGTGCAGACCTATACTAACTGGGATCTTGTCCTTTTGTCTTTTAACCCAACACTGCCTTTAACCTGAGTTCTCACTTCTTCAAACATATCCTTGACAAAGCTCCTATGCTACTCTTTGACCCTTTGACATGGCACTTAATCAAACGCTTTCTCCAAATTAAAAAACACCTCCCTCTTTACTCTTGGTACCAGCCCTTCATTTATTACTCTTTCCTCAAATACTACCCTTAGATTGCCTTCATTCAACAGTATTTCAATATACCTCTTCCATCTATTCTTGAACCTATCAAGTTCAATTAAGACCACACCTTGCTCATCTTTCATCTGCATTATTGGACTAAAATCCTTTCCAACCTTGTTTAAATGACTGCTCTTTATTTAAAACTTGCTTCCTAAAAATGTTCCTAAGCCCTTTCTGTTTTAATCTCCACTACTTTATCCTTGAAGTTGCTTGCTCTGGTTTTATTATACAACTGATTCTGAATTCCCAGTCCATCAACACCACTTTATGCTGCACAGGTCACACTTTCCCCATGTGCGACTTTACATTTCTTTATCTCTTTCAAAGGAGATCTTCTACATATTAGAATGTCTTCCTCCACTACACAAGTCACAAGCTGATTTACTTTGTTTTCAAAAAATGTGGTAACTATTACAAAATAAGATGCCATGGCAAAATCTACTATCCTTTCCCCATTTACAATTTGTTTCCCCTCTTCCTCAATGTCCATGTAGTCTCTGTATATCTGCTCTTTCTTACATGCAATTTAGATGACCTCTAACAATCACCTTTTCTCTCTCGTACCTAAGTTCTTCATCCATTTGTGCTAGGCAAAAGCATCCTTCTCCTCTTCCTCACAGCCCACTTGAGGAGCATATGCACAAATGACTTTAACTACAGTCTCACAAATGCCCAGCTTGGCACTCATCACCCATTCACTTTTCCTATTCAGACTGACAAGACTATCTTTTAGTTCTTTGGATACTGCAATATCTACACCATTTCTTCCTTGCTCATTTGCTTCACTGTACAACAACATATAGCCTCCTCCCAGTTCTCTTACCTTATTCCTCTTCCATTTAGAATCCTGCAAACACAACACACCCACTTTTCTAATTTCTATCAAATCTGCCAACTCTCTTCCTTTCCCAGTCATTGTCCCAACATTCAGTGTCCCCACTCTTACCTTTAACCTGCCCTTTTATTTCCACTCCTGTCTTCTTCTGGGCTAACCTTTTTAGCCCAGCCTGCCCTTGTCCTGGTAGCCCTCGCTCAATAACCACATAGGAGGAATGAGATAGCTGCATAACTTGGAAATAACAAGCATGCAGGGCTTTAAGTCAAGGGCAATTTTGGTAAGGGACTGTCATATACAGAAAACTTGTTGAGTTGTTCATCTTTCTGTATGTTAATATTAAAGGATGTGGATCTGTATGGTAACTCCAATTTTGTTTGTCGGGGATAGGTATGTTCAGTTTGGTTGTGTGGTGTGGTTTGGCCTGGGCAGTGTTAATAATGGAAATCTTGGATTTTAAGTTATTTTTATATTAATGTCCAAATTATCTATGTATTCATCAAAATAAAGAAAGGAATACTGAAATAATTAATAATGCCTTTTCTTTTTCA
This sequence comes from Erpetoichthys calabaricus, assembly GCF_900747795.2. Lineage (NCBI taxonomy): Eukaryota > Metazoa > Chordata > Cladistia > Polypteriformes > Polypteridae > Erpetoichthys > Erpetoichthys calabaricus. Next base: position 118,222,486 of record NC_041399.2, on the reverse strand, counting down.
GAAACATCAAGGTTTCTATGACTCCCTCTTCGATTTAGCCAACAAGCCACGATCACTCCAGCATTTGGTTAGATGTAAATTAAGAGTGCTCTTGGAAGGTCAAATCCCTTTGGCAGTTCCTAAACTTGGTTTGCCTACCTACCTGCAAAATTACCTGCTTCTTACATTTCAGGACTATGTCCACTGACAGTCTTCAAAACAAAGAAGAAAACACCACTCAAATTTTTCATTCAGACCTAAACAGAAAAATGTATGTGTATGTATTTGATTTTGCACATGTGCCTGGACACAGATGTTGTTTTCTATTGTCTCAATATTTATTTTTTGAGTGTATAAACATATTTTATAATAGTTACTGTTACACGTCTCACACGTGCTAAATTATGTTCATCTTGTTCACAAAAAATGCCACTGAATGTTTATTATTAATCATCCATCCATCCATTTTCCAACCCGCTGAATCCGAACACAGGGTCACGGGGGTCTGCTGGAGCCAATCCCAGCCAACACAGGGCACAAGGCAGGAACTAATCCCGGGCAGGGTGCCAACCCACCGCAGGACACACACAAACACACCCACACACCAAGCACACACTAGGGCCAATTTAGAATCGCCAATCCACCTAACCTGCATGTCTTTGGACTGCGGGAGGAAACCGGAGCGCCCGGAGGAAACCCACGCAGACACGGGGAGAACATGCAAACTCCACGCAGGGAGGACCCGGGAAGCGAACCCAGGTCCCCAGGTCTCTCAACTGCGAGGCAGCAGCGCTACCCACTGCGCCACCGTGCCGCCCATTATTAATCATTAATTCAAAAATTATTTTTGGTACTTGAAACCTAATACTTGGTTATCCATATACTGCATTTGATCTAATTAATTATTTGTTTTGCTGCTCTTTGCTGTACACCTAATAAAATTTCACTCTGTTTTAATGCAGATGGTTTTGCTTTTGAAAATAGATGACAAAAAATCAGAAATTAATTTTTGAAAAAATAAATATTTTCTCTTTGTTCAATACTAATCATAATATCACATTCCCAAACATAAATAATGCACTTCAGGGTTATGAGGTTTTACCAGTAAAACATTAATTCAATAAAGAAAAAATGTGTTTTGGTACACCATATTTTGCCAATATAGGTGGTATGTAATACTAAATATGGCTTGATAAATCAGGACGGATAGATTATTTCTTAGCTATTAGAATACAGGCCTTTTCATTACAAACTTGTACTGTACCATATTGGTTTGGTACTATTTATCAGACATATGCCAATTAATTTCAGATAGCCAAAGAAAGGAAACAATTCCAGCAGGGAGGTCATGTTGAAGGATGGTCATGAAGATGAAAAGAGAACTACTTCAGAAGTTGTGATAGGCATAAAAGTACATTAGAGGTTACTAACTTAATTAAAACATTGTTTGATTTCAATAAAGTAGATTTCTGAAATAAAAACAAGTAGAGTGTGACCATGTCTTGCATCGCAAAAACTTTGTTCATTCACAAATAGGTAGCATTAGTGGGGTCCAAAAGACTGCTGGAGTCCTGATGGATGAGGTTTGTCAGTGAAGCCTACATACCCACAATGGTTTAAAAGGGCAAATTAAAGGGATTATGGCCTATAGAAGGAATGTGGTGGGCCACATAGAATGTACTCATTATTGTTTTGAATGATTTGGGTTTGGATCAGTTTGAAGTCTAGATAGTTTACTTTTGTACTGTTCTTTAAGATGAAGGGTATATGCATAAGCATATCATTCACACTTGAATTGTGCACACACTTGAATAAATGGACATTTTGGATGAGCCATTGCAATCCTTCAATATGTTTGAAGTGCTTGGAGCATTGTGTACTTAGACAGTATGGAGGATGACGAGAGTTGCAACTGGGAGTTAGAGGGGGAGGATTAAGGCAGGCAGAGATACACAGCAGAAAGGAAAAGGAACCAAAATGACAAAAAACAGGAAAAACCTGGGAGGAAAATAAGTCTACTGAAGTACACTTTGTAAACATATCTATATATTTTTATTGTTGCACCTTGGGAGCCCAGTCAGAAAGCTAATCTTTGGGTAATTGTAATAAACAAGTTAAAATGTTTAAATGAACAGTGTCCACTTTGGGTAAATTAAAACATCAGTCATTTACTACATTCTGATTTTTACTTAGAGAATTTATTTAATTGTTTATGGGAAATAAATGGAATCTCCAACTCCCATGACAACTGTAAGCTAGTTGACCATATCTGTCAGAAAATGATAGACACACTGCATTAGGCATGAAGAGATGCCCGTTTGTTTTTGCTGGATTATTATTTGTCAACCACTTGAAATATTTTAAAAAGGAACAAAGTTAAATTTTTCACGATTACATATTGAAATTATGACAGGTCACACCCCACAGGGCAGCACAAAAGGGGTAAAAGCTGTGATTCTTTCATAGCTTAAATCTTTATTGCAATGATAAGAGATACATGCTATAGAAGGCACCTTTTTTCCCCAACACCAGTGGCCCAGACTATAAATAAAGAAGCAGGTCAGAGTCCTAATAGTTTTATGTCATTGTTTGCATTGGAAAGTCCAATATGAAATTCCATTTTTGAAGACACTGTGCCTATCTTTGTACATTTTTATGCATATACTGCATGGTGTTTTATGTTTTGATTAAAATGTCTTTTTTTCTAAATTTAAAATGGTTTGAGCAGGTTTAATGTGAATTGCATAATGCAAGAATAAAATGTTGAAAAAGTTTTGGACTGTGTTTTTTCATTGAAACTGGTACTCCTCAACATTCTTAGGTTTTTGAGTGTCATCAGCATATACTGAACAGCAGATATTATCTTCCAGATAGAATCTGCTATTAGTAACATACTGTTTAACAAAAAAATAATAATGACTCCAGCAACTGACCCTTGAGCAACACCTTATCTTATTTCAGGAATCGATGGTGAAGAACATATGTCAGACATTTATACAAATTAAAAATAATTTCATAATTTGGATGTAAATCACTACAAAGAGTATCTGGTGGTCAAAGATAGTTATTAACTCCGTGTAACAGAATATAGTGGTCAGCTGTATAGGCACCTGCATTTGAATCAGGAAGCATGCTGATTGTATTAATTACTGCATTAAAAGATATAACCATGCTGATAACAACATAGGCTGTGCTTGTTTCTGAATTATAGACTCAGCATGATTTTTTTTAATACCGTTATATTATTGGACTAGCACAGCTATAAATCTTTGTATGATTTTAAAGACGTACGATAACGTCAGTTGATAACATTTTTCAATTATTACAATCAAACTCAATGTATTAAGATTTTCAGATGATATCATTAACTGTAGCTGCGTCTTTTGCCAGTTTCCAAAGTCAAGCAGTCACTCAGTTGGTAAGGTAAAGTCCAGCCAAATTCAAACACATAGCAAAATAATATCCACTGTGCAATAAAGTTCATTTTAAAAAAGTTTAATGAAAAGTCCAAGAAGAACAAACCACAAAAAAATCAGGAAAAGTAGTTGTACAAACAAAATAAAACAGGAAAAAGAAAGAAAAACAGATCTTCTCTATGTTCTTAAAATCTCATCTTATTTAGATTGTTTCAGTTTCATTCTACACTGAAAGTTACAGTATACTACTCTTCAATAGTATTCTAATTTAACATATACTTACAGAGCACAGGTCATGCTATGTTACAATTTTAAACTATGTGCCCTGCAGGCCTTGCCAATGCAGATCAAAGACAGAAAAAGCCCCTACTCAGAATGACAAGAAAGTCAGAATAATCCATTTACATGTTAGCTTGTAGTGGTTAAGGTAGAAAATACAACATCTTTTTAACCCTGTGTTCTATGTAGTAATGCAAAGCCAAACACTTTAATTTAACTTGGTAAATACTTTTATATATGTATATATATATATATATATATATATATATATAAAACCATCGTGCCTATTTCTACTAAATCATGCAGTCATTTCTAGTATACTGTATCTTAGAATATAGGCTACTAAAATATTTGTTTTTTTATGTATAAAATATCTAGAAAACACTAAAACTGAGACAACCTCACTAAAAGTTGATATTATCAACCAAAATAATACTAAATTAACGCCACTCTGTATCCAGTAGATGATAGCAACAGGTCAATAGTGTGCATTAATGAAATTTCTCGGAAGGAATAGCATACAGTATTATTAATTTTGAATCTATCCTATCTTATTTCTTATTCTTATTCTTGTTCTTATACATATATGCTGGAGTATGTGAATTTCCCCTTGGGATTAATGAAGTATCTATCTATCTATATATATATGCCGTATATACTCACGAGTAAGTCAGGACTTGATTTTACAGTATAATTTCTGGTATTTTATAATGATGGTCATATACATTGCATGCGGAAAACTCACACTATTGGTACAAGGGATTATGATATGCTAACGCCCACCTGAGAGAGTAATTACAGTGCACACTGCCTTTTTTTCCTATGTGGGTGCGGAATTGCACTCTATCAGCTCGTGCTCCCTTCTCTCTCTCTCTCTCTATTGTGCCTATGTGACCACATGGTAATACCCAAACTATTCCGAAGCAACATTTGCACTGATTTGTGTTATTTATATCTCATACCCTCATACACCTTTATCGTAGGAGCATCCCTTATCTACGATGGAGCATTCAATCAGAAGAAAATATGAAGCTGGTTTTAAATTAACCGTCATTGAAGTTGCGAAAGAAATTGGTAACTGTGCTGCTGCAACAAAATTCTATGCTTCTGAGAAATTGATGCGAGATTGGAGGAGGTAAGAAAATGTAAAAAAAAAAAATGTAAGTGTCGCATTTTTAAACAGGCATATAAGTCGGGGTCTGATTTTATGATCTATTTTTCGGGTTTCAAGATGCGACTTATACGTGTGTGGGACATGGCCAGCCTTTTATCCCAGCCAGTACCCCCAGGCTGCCAGGTGGAGCCCTGCCTGCAACATACAGGTGCCCCGAGTTCCAGCAGGGCATCATGGACAGTGGAGTTTTTCAGCACAGCCCTGCTGGATACCATGGGGGCCTCCAGGGGACACTGCAGGAAGGCCCAGAGACTTTGGTTTCACCTATAGTCATGGCGACAGAGGGAATGACGTACTTCCGGGATGAAGAAGAGGAATTTTCACCTGACCCAGAAGTGCTGAATAATCACATGGACTGAGGGATCAGAAGCACTTCTGGGTCATGAACTATATAAAGAACTGTGGGAGATCCCAGGCTTGAGCTGAGTCGGGAGGAAGGGTGGCAATGCGTCTGGGAGTGGAGGATTGATTATTGATTGTGTAGTTGTTTATATTTATGAGTATTGTGGAGTGGAGGGTGCTTGGTGCACTGTATTGTCCACTGTATTGTCCAAATAATAATTGGACTTTTATCTGGTGTCTGGCGTCTGATCAGAGGGTTCAAGGGAGTGATAGTGCCCCCTACCTGTCACAGTGAGTATATACGGTAATTGAATTTCAGTCTTTGTGTGTTTGAGCATAGCACGAAAACCACCTGCAAAACATTCGTACAGTCTAACTGTGAATATAGGCTAATAAAATTTGGGATTTTCTTTGTATAAACATCTAGAAAAACATGTAAACTGAGACAACCTGATTAAAAGCTGCCATTTTCAATGGATTTTGCATTGCACCATTTAAACTTAATATCTCTGGAATACACATTATATCAACATTATTTTTTTACTTCAAATGTATAACAAAACAACACTAATTTCAGGTGTTTATATTTACCCCGATAATTGTTGATCAATATTTTAATATTTGGTGGGTTAAACAATATTTTTATGTTTGCTGCTCAATAACTCATTAACAGTTGATCATATCAAATTTCTGTTCCCTCTTTTCTGACTGCTCATTTTATGATGAACAAAATAGGTCATATTCAGTTTTTGTCAAGGGCATATAATAATCAAGCAAATTGCCTATTTTTGATGAGGTTTGTGCTTAAGATGGAGTAGCGAAAGTCTTTTGAGATGATGGGAGTGAAAGGGGGTAGAGAATTTGTTACATTTCAACTGTGGTGCATACCACACGTTCTATGTTAAAATATTTTTATTGAACTATTGAAATAATTATTACTACTGTTGAATAGTTTTTTTGCTGCAAAATTACTTTTATTTCTCTAAATCTTACATTAATTTGTAAAGGGTTTAATAAGCTGAGAAGAACAACATGGTAAATAATATTAAAAAAATACATATCTTTTTGTAGCTATGAGGTGGTCATAAATGGTAGATTTATTTTACACATGTAATATAGATTTTATCATTCAAAGCCAGGTAGAACACCTAGCTTTACATAACATTAATTTACTATAATGGCTCTACATTAACAATTCCAGGTGAAAAAACAATTAATCGTATTATGTACTGATTCAGGAAGCGTGGCAAATTAATTTTCAACAGTCTGGTTTGATTTTAAACAAGAGACTACTACTTTAAATTAAAATGCAGTAGTAGAATTTAGTGTGGAGTCTGAAACTAAACATTAGTAAAGCTGTATACATTAACTAAACATTAATAATGCTGTATACACAAACAGTGTCTGTTACGGCATTATTAGATCTAGGAACTTACTGCACAATTTGTAATAGTATGATGTGCTGTAGTTTATTATCAAAGAAATCCCAAAAAATGTGTTTCTACTAATATTATATGTCATTAACTGTGTCTCACAGTTTAGATTTCTTTTCCATTCCAGTTAGAAATTGTTTTGAATATAATTTTCTCATATTAGTTTTGAACATCTTTTAAATGGAAGTCTTTAATTGTTTATTTCTTTCTGTCCACTCACACATTTTGTGTGTAAAGGGTGCTTGGCTCATTTTCACAGTTTTTATTTTTCCCCATTTAATATGGGTTATTTGCTTGGTCATTTTTAACTTTTGTGTTTTGGTGCACAAGTCATTGAGCACTGAAGATTCCATTAGGCGTCCACATTGATTTGACTATGTAATGACATGAATGCAATTTTGTATATAATCAGATAGCAAGTATGGAGTATTTTCAGCTCTAGGCTTAGTAATGTTTTGTGGCCAAATTTTAAGAAAAAACATGGAAACAATTTTAGGAAAAAAAAAAAGACATCTTTTGAAATAAAAAAACAAAGGAAACTAACCAAAAACTTAAGAAGAATAAAAAAATGTTTTCTTTCTTTTAAAAAATGTATTAAAAGGCTTAATTGCTCATGTCATGTTTCTGACATAGAGCCAGAATATTCCTCCCTTATGACATAAACCACCTCACATATGTGATACTAAAAGGTAATAGAAATCTACTGACCAATGTAATTCCTTAATCAATGAAAAATTATCTAGAGTATGGCCAGAGACAGGGATGTCTTAATGTATGGGCACTGGCCAGGGGCCCCAGGAGCATAGGGGGCCAAGATGTTTCTAATGCCTATGTATGTTATTGTTTTAATATCTAAACAGGGGCCCCAGAGCACTACTTTGCCTGGGGGCCTATGATGCTGTTAAGATGGCCCTGACAAGAAATATGAAGCTTATCACTAGACAAATCTATCTTCTTCATCTATACTTTGAAATTTAAAGCTGAATGTAAAATAATCATTAAAGAATGGAGAATGATGTCTACAGACTGGTTACTAAAATTGTTCTGCTAAATAACAATATTTTATTTTCCGACAAGCAGGTCATTAGCAAAAAGCATTTCTAAATTAAAATTCCTCCGCAATTTGTTTTCATACATAGCAAAATTATGAATAAAGGCATAACTAATGGAACTAATTATGAGCCTTTTCTTGGAAATAATTTTGATTTATATGTTGTTTTATTTCAGTGATGTAATGTAATTCTATGGCAGCACCACCTTTACGGGACTCATTTTATGTACGAAACATAGTACCAAATTTTTAATTGGAGTTTATATATATTTGTTTTTGCATGCTACAGTGAATTCAGGAAACATTCCAGCTCCTTCACTTTCTACACAGTTTGTTGTAAGTTAAATTTTAAATACAGAGAGGTCTTTGAAGAAAATTTGCTTCAGAGTGCACACAACCTCAGAATGGAGCGACAATTCGCCTTTCAGCATGACAGTGACTTGAAGCATACAGCCAAGACAACACTGGAGTGACTTTGGGACAAGTATCTGATTATCCTTCAGTGACCAAACAAAACTCAGATGTAAACCCCATAGAAAACAGGTGGAGTGACCTCAGGATGGCAGTTTAGAGACAAGTCCCATCTAATTTAATGAAGCTTGAGAGGCCCTGCTAGGATGCATGAGATAAAATGCCCAAATCTAGGTGTGCAAAGCTTGCAAAGTCTTAACCAATAAGACATGAAGCTGTAACTGCTGATAAAAGGGGCTTCTATAAAGTACTGAATTCAGGTCTAAATACTTTTATGAATGAGAGATATCAGATTTTTTATTTTTAAGAAAAAACATTTTTTCATGTTTTTGAAAACATTTTTTCTTTGTTACTTTGGGTTATTGAGTGTAGACTAATGGGCTGATATGGCAAATGTATCTATTTTAAATTAAATCTACAACATGATAAAGTATTCAGACAGTAAAGGGGCCTGAATACTTTCTGAAGACACTGTATATACAAAACAGTATATATTTCGATACATTTGTGTATTAATTTTTAACCACTTCACTGCTGCTATTGAAGTTACTTCCCTCTTATACATGTAGGAATGGAAAGTAATTTGACTTGGTTAATTATCAGTTTTGCCTTTGGCAATGACGGTAATTAATTAAATAATTCAGTAAGACTCCTACTTTACTTACCTTTCTCTGTTGTAGGAGGCAGTCTCTGGCCATTAGACCTACATCAAGGTAACTGAAGCACACTTGTTTTAAGAAACAGAATAATACAATTTATTGATAAGCACAAGGATTATAGAAATGTGATAACTACATATATATTGACATATAACAAATGACACAAACAGACTAGCAGAATAGGCAATGCCCATGTGACTCCCTGTGAGACAGCAGCGCTACCACTTTGCCACCATGCCGCCCCCATATGTGTAATTATTAACAGTATTCATTATTTAAATGAAGTTAATGACTTATCTGTAAAATGTAATATTAATATTTTAATGCATTTTATCATGAAAGTGATATCAAGTATAAATCTAAGGATTCTAAATGTGCAGAGAGCTGAAATATTATAAATTTAATGTTTTCTGTGAGGCAATCTATTGCTGCTTGCCTTTGTTGTCAGGTCAGGAGGAAGCACCAGCGATTAATAACTGGGTTGGTTTTAAGATGACGTTTACAACAGTCTACTTTAATGATAAAGTAAACTACGAAGTTAAAGAGGACATTTCGAGTTTAAAGCCAAAATTTCCACTTTAATCACAAAATAGACCTTTTAATTATGTCCTTATTTTTTTTCTCTGTGGCTCAAATATGCTGCCATACATTCTGATGGTATTGTGAAGGTGCAAAAAAAAAAAAAAAGATGGCACAGAAGATGTTATGTGAGACTTTTAAAATTGTGTCATTACTTTGGGGAATATGTAACATTTGAATATAAAAGCAACATGAATATATTTGTATGTCGGCATTTTGCTTCACCACATCGTACCATTTATCAAACATTGAAGTACGTACAACGTACATCGATCCTGGAGGATTCTAAAAGCGGCTGGAGTAGCAAGAAATTCAGGCTGGAATTCAGGGTTTGAATGTGGAGAGTTATGAAGATATTCCGAAAGAAGATGACATGACTGTATTTGGATAAATATATATTGTTGTACATGAATACATATAAGATATCCCCTGAAAAAAAGCCCTAGTGCATCTTTTGGAGCAAAAATTAATATAAGACCCGGTCTTATTTTCAGGGGAACACGGTAATTACTTATGCATATTTTATTGCTTTTTGCTAGTAATTTGTATAACAATATAATACAATAATTATGAACTGTTAGTAAGCCTAGGCCGTTCTGTTTCTTTTCTTGGTGTCCTGCTGCTCTGCTTACAAGCTGTTTCCTCTCCATGGAATGATATTTGTGATACTGGGAGATTTTTAATCAACATATGGAAACATTTTGTCATCAGATTAGACAGCCCAGCACAGCCTTATACTGTACAATGCCCAGACGGGAGTGGCGGCCACTTGGCCTAGGTCTCAGTACTGTGACTGTTTCTCAGTTTGACTTTGAGTTTATGTTAGAATTGACCGAGAACCCACCCAGAGGTGTATTTTTGTAAGTGCTACAATTTCCCATTTTGGAGGTGGAATTTCCTGTTTATATGATCCTATTCCAGGTAAGATCATTTAAAGCAGACAATGTTTTTTTAAGAACTACCAATTACATCACTCATCTCTATAACTAAGATTCTGTTATCTTCTGCAAAAAAAAAACCCCACACACATTAGCCCTCTTCATCTGGATTACACATGGGATTAAGCCGTTTTGGACATTTTTTCAATCCACTCCATTGTTGCCTGTTTGCTTTCAAGACTCGCTCATGAGGTTTTTTTGGTTTACTTTCAGAACATTCCTTTTTGAAGAGGTTTTTCCATTTTAATTTTGTTTTTGTATTTCTTTTTATCCCTTTCAGTAAATAAGCTCTACAATGGACTTTGTGTTTTTATTGCTGGTTATTCATTTTATATTTGTATTATAGTTGAGACAAGGAAGGATGGGGGATTTTCTTTTTCTTATTATCATTGTCAAACAGTACAGGTCAAATGTTTTAAAACACTCCCATTTTACCTGTTAAATTAATTTTAAGTAGTCCAGTTAATAACCTGACATGGTACAAAAGGTAAGCAGTAATTTGGCAGAGGTTAAAAAAAAAAGTTTTAAAATTACCAAAAACTGAAACATGTCATTTATAGTGCAGGTAATGGGTTAATAGCTTTTCTGCAACATAAGTTAATTAAGTCTTAAACGTTGGGACACCTGCAAGATTTTTTGTACAAAACCGTCTCTCTGTATAAAAGCAGTTTTGGAACAACAACAGGTTTTGCTACCCCTTCTGAAGCATTATATGGACAATATTGCACTCAACATTTCCATCATAATGGTGAAAAAAGGCAGCTAACAAAGAAAGACATAAAATGCAGATAATTTTAAAACCACTAATAACTGAAGAGAGTGAGGAATAGTTACAGTATACTCAGGAAAAAAATGCAGCATAAGGGGAGATAGATGACCAGAGAGCAGCCACAGGTGGACAGTCACAGAATGTGTGAAAGTTCCCAAAGTGAAGAAAAGCAAAATAAATAAATATCGAAAAATCTAAGAGTAAAGGAAGTCCTGTAAACAGAACAATATTGTATGTGATGGTGATTAGGATTTTTTGACCCAAGGCCCCAGTCAGTGATGTTCTTCGGCACCCCCCATCGGGTAAATATCTCATCCTTCAGGGTGGAGCATATCTTCTTTGCTGTGGCATTAGCCATCGGGAATAGACCCACCCATTGGGTAAAATAGTCCACAACCACCATCAGGTAGGTCTTCCAGTCCTTACTAGCAAGAAATGGCCCCATTAGGTCCATGCCTAGGCTCTCCCCTGAGGTAGTGATGGTAACTGGCTGAAGCTGTCCAGAGGAGAGACCAGGTGGGGTTTTGTATTGCTGACAGGTGCAAGTCTGGACACAGGAGCAGATATCTTTGCATATCGTCAGCCACCATGCCACCTCCAGGATTTTAAACAGTGGTTATGTACGTTCAAGGTGACCCCTGATCAGGCTATCATGGTAATAATGTAGGAAGTTGGGCACATATATCTCAGGCACTACCAAGTGATAATGGTAACCCCGATCTTTTGTTGGTACACAGCGATAGAGGTGAAGTTCCCTATAATGTATGTAGTCAGGCCTCCCCCTTGTGAACTTTCACTCCCTGACATACAGGACTGGCTGCTTGAGACTGATCAATTTACTACATGTTCAAGGGAAGATCAGGCCAAGGGTTAGAGACTGATACTGCACATATAGTATCACTGGTGCAGGCTCATGCACCCGTGACAAGGCATCGGGCACAACATTACCACAGCACACCTTGAATGTAAACTGTTGGAGGAGTGATACCCACCTGGTTAGCCTAGACGTGGTCTACGGGCAATTGAATGCCCAGGTCAGAGCCCGGTGGTCAGTGTAGATTTCAAATGATGTCCCCCTCCAGATAGTGACGTGACTTCTCTGCAGCCTATACGATGGCAAGGCATTCCTTCTCGGTGGTGGAATAATTATACTTGGTGCCCCTTAGTGACCATGAGGCATAGGCTACCACCCTCTCCTCTCCTTGACTCATTTAAGAGAGAATGGTGCCAAGTCCAAGGTCACTCGTGTCAGTGTGGACCTGAAAGGTTAAGGATGGATCAGGCTGTGCCAGGACTGGTAGCGATGTCAGTGCCTTCTTGAGTCTTTTGAAGGAGTCCTGGCACGCTGGTGACCACTCCCAGGGATATCCCTTCCTCAGCAGCTGGAGCAAAGGGCCAGCAATGTCGGCAAACCAATGGACAAATTTGTGGAACCACCCAGCCATCCCCAGGAAGCATGGAGACTTTTTACATCCTGAGGCGCTGGGTACTCCAAGATGGACTTCATTTTCTTTGGGTCCACCCGGACACGGTCTAAAGACACTACATGGCCGAGGAAGGTCAAATGGTCTTGTAGAAATCTACACTCTTGATTTTGAGAGTAAGATGAGCCCTGCGTAGTCACTGGAAGATGTGGTCAAAGTCCTTTAGATGTTGTTGGACAGATGGGGAGAATACAATGACGTCATCTGTATATACAAAGCAGGTCTTCATAATAAGCCCACAGAGGACCTGCTCCATTAGCCATTGGAATGATGCCCCTGTGTTTTTAATTCCAAAGGGCATCACCGGAAACTGGAACAACCCCTCCGGGGTGATGACGGCAGTCTTCTCAATGCCATTCTTCCCCATCCTCACCTGCCAATACCCGGACTTCAAATCTAAGCAGCTGAACACTGCCACCCCATACAAAGACTCCAAGATGTCATGGACGAGTTGCCTGGGTTAACCATCATTCAAGGTCTTCTTGTTCAGCTCCTGATAGTCTACACAGAATCGGTAGGTTCCTTTTTGAACAAGCACCACAGAGCTAGCCCACAGTGAGGTGGAAGGCTCAATGACCCCATCCGCCAACATCTGGTCGACCCACTCCTTGATTACTCCTCTTTTCAGAGGTGACACTCTGTAGGCCATGTGCCGAACCGGGACTGGGTTGACTGTGCGGATGAGGTGATACATCACCTCATTCTGACCCAGTTTGTACATCCAAACAGAATACCACCTCCTAAGCAATAGCTGAATGAGCTCCGGCTTTGAGCCTTCATCCCAAACCAGTGGACCTCACCCCCCGGCAACTCGTATTCCAGCCACAACAGGTAGATGGTACGCCTTACCAACATAAGTGAGTCCATTCCTAGTAATAAGGGCATTGACAGGTGGTCACCTTCCAGGATGTAAACTGTCTCCCAGTGCCTCTCGTGTAAGCAGAGCCTCATTGAAACCTTGCTCTTTGCTCCGTGTGCCCTTCCGTCTGTGAGAAAGAATTTTACTTTCACACTTTCCCTGTTCAAGATGCTGCACCCTCACAGTCGTCTCGCTGGACACTCGGGCGGCCATGGCATTGATAAGGTCGTGGATGGTCTCGTCATGATTGATAAAGCTACGGGCGATGTCGTCCACCCGTGCTTCTAACTGCTCTAGGCACAGCGTCAGGTCTTGCAGAACCTGCCCCTCGCAGGTCTCAGGCTGCTCCGGACTGGAGACACACAAGGTATCCAGCAGGCTCAACTCCTCCTTGTGTCCTACGTGAAGTGGCCTAAGAGTCGGATGCATATCAATCAGCGGTACACTTAGCTCAATCTCCTAGCCTTGCACAGCGCTTCTAACAGACATGACTTCCGTGCAAGTGAAAGTGATATCAGAATTAGAAGGGTACATGTAAGAAACCTGGCTCCTACCTGGTTCACCAAAATCTGTAGCGGTCCGGTGCCGTTAAGATTCACATTTATTTTATTTATTTTTTTGGTGGAGATTCCAGGACATTCCAGGGACACACCCAGCCCTGGCCAGAGACAAAAAACAACAGGTAATAAAACAATTAAAAAATGTATTAAACACTAATAAACGAAATATAACTACAGGCTAAATAATCCCACCCCAGTCCTCGTATGCGATGTACAATAAACACAAACAAATTCACAACAATAAACACTCAAGACAATGTCCTTACATAGTCCAATACAGCAAAAGCAGGTGAAATGATATGGTGTGAAGATGAGAATCCCGAGAACAGCTTTCGTAGAAAATGAGTGAAACAGTCCTACCCGCAGTCCTGAGCAACGAGGGGTGAGATTTCCAAGTGCACTCATTTTGAAGACGCACAACAATTAATCCATCACTATAACACAACAGGCAGGCATGAGACAGTGCATTCATTTAACGTGAACAATTGACTTTTTAGACAACATGTTGGACAGGACACACAAAACACCAATCTCCTTTTGCTCCATCAGGCCTCCCTTTGAAACTTTCCCGCTGGCCTCTTTCGTCCCCAGCAGTCCCTACTTCCATTCCTGTCATCCTATGCGAGTAACCCCCTTGGGCTGCTGGAAAGTGAAGTTCTCCTCAAGGTAGCACTGATACATGTGTAACGCCTAAATATTTAAAAGAAACAATGGTCAGAATAAATAAAGGAAGAGGATATGCATTACTTAAGAGAAAAAAGGCTGATGTGCTCCTGTTGGTTTTGTAGCAGAGTTTCATACTTTTGGAATAACTTGAGTACTAGCAGAATATCAGAGTAAATATTCCTCAAATATTTTGTACAGCATAAAATTATATCCTATGATAAGCAGTATGCGAACCAATAGGTGTAAATAACCTAGACGTGCATATACTGTAGCTATCACTAGCAGCTCAAGAGAGAGGAGAAAAAGGAATGGGAATAAAGGATATTCCTTCCATGCAACCCTGTTGATAAAATGGATGAGACATATTACAGCTAGCAAAGAGGCATTAGAAGAAGAGTATTAAGTTTGAATCAAACCAGTAAGAGAAGGCCTGAATCCCATTGTTAATAAGATATTCCATAGGTAATGGCAATTGAAACTAACACTTACCTTCTTCAGAATACCCATTGTTAATAACATGCAAATGATGGCAAGAATTGTCACCAGCATGGCAAAATGGAATAAAACCAGTCTGATCCGGATATACCTGTTTATCAGAGGAGAAGCTAGCATTCGCCATTAATTTCATGTCTGTATGTATCAACTACAGTACTGGTAATTAGAAGACTTTACTCTGCTTTAATAAAAGAAAGGTATTTGATGAATTTATAGAGGGGTAAAGCCATGAAGAATTTATAGTGGAGGACAGCATCTGAAATAAAGATAGAGCTGGTTGATGCCAAAAGTTTAGCTTGAATCCCCTTCCAGTCCTTTGCAAAAGGATTCAAGCCCATCAGAGAGCAAATTCCAGTAGCAAAGAATCAGTCAAAGAAGGTTTACATATAGCCAATGAAGAAAGAAATTTGTACTTTGTGTCTGAAGAAAGGAAAGTCCAGCCTTCATTACAGAAGTCCAAAAACACTTATTCATTTCAAGAGGGTCTTTTGTAATAATGCCATTGATCGATATAAGAGCTGAAACAGATGAGAAACAATCATATTTAAGCATCCTGAGATGTTAACAGGTTTCTTGGCTTTGCTCCATGAGTATAATATTGTGTCCTAGCATGATATCTGAAATGCCTTTTATGAAAGAAGCCCGTTGAGCTGAGCTTCATTTTCTGGGTTGAACACACTGGCCTCATGGATTCAGAATTATTCAACTGCAATTGGCTTCTATTGCAGGTCAGGTTAGAAGCAGAAGAGACAGAAACATTGTGAATAAACCCTTTAACATTCATCCAGACAAAACTGGGGTCTTGATCTGAGTTAACATTCCACCATATGCATTTGCCCAATTTAGCAGACAGCTGTTCTTTAAATGTGGTATTTTGTAAGAATGTGAGATTAAAATGCCTTTTAAATTAAAAAAGGTAACTGATGTTGAAGATGTGTTTCTTTGACATCTGACAGTGAACTCACATTGATACAAGAAATTTAGATATGAAAGTAGTTCTAGATTGAGATTTGTATCAAGAGAAAAAAAGGAAAACTCCATTTAAAAAGGGATTAAAAGAGGAATGGAGTCAAGCTATTTAGGTCAGCCTCAAATCTTACAGTTGATTTTCCAAAGAAGGAGATTTATCTAAAAATGGGCTAATAAAGGCATTAGCATCCATACCAATTATAAGATCATATTTAGAAAAAAGCAAAATTAATTTGTCTGAAAAAATGTATTCAAGTAGGGTGTATGTGCATTGTTCAAAATGCAAGGTAACCTTTTGCCTCCCAGCTCCATCAGGACATAACAGAATCTACCCTCACCCTTGCCTCATGTCAACTTTTAGCGCTTTCATCTCTGCTCGTAGACTGTTTTTAACATGTTTATTACTGGTTACTAGTGGCTTAATACAATACACATTGTTAGACAATTTAGCTACCGGCTTGGTTCATACATTAGTATTGAGAATAACTGTAAATAGTCTAAGTGAATTCATTACCTTTAGTATTTTGTCTGAGAGGACCTGGTCACCTTGCCTCTTCGAATGTAACCCATCTCTTTTGAAAAATCCGTCTTGCTCTCACAACAAATCAAATTTTTTTCATTTGACTCACAATGGAAGATTTTGGTAATCTTCTTCGATCCGAATATTCTATGGACAACTAGCACAGGTATGGGAATGGCATATTCATCAAATTTGGAAACAATGCAGAAAGAATTAGAAAGACATTAACTAAGGAGCAGAATATGGACAGCTCACTAAAACATAGCCATACAACATTGTGTTCACATGCTCTTTCAGCAGAGTGTATTTAAAAAAGGATATATTATACTACATATCAGCATAGTTAATCAGTATAATTAAGAGATAAAAACAAGTAAAGCAAAATTTATTTGGCCATTGGCAATGAAAAAGTTCTAAATATTTGCTCAAGTTTACATATTTCTGGTAAACTAAAGGTAAAATTAATTTGAAGTTTAGCTGCTGGCACAGACATGTTTATAAGCTCTCAAAATCTAGTGGGATCAGTCTTCTTCTTCAATCTATATTGGATTTCCAGAGAATTGTGAACAGTGTGCAAAGTGAGGGTCAAAAAAAATTCTGTTCTGTTTGAGTGAAATAACAGCATGCTGTTTAATTTAACATTTTAATTAATTGTTACAAGTAATATATTGCAGGAGGGTTGCCAGAACTTTTTAAACACAAATTGATTGCTTATAATGTATTATTGAATTATTTAAACATATTCAAAGGATAACTAGTATTTGCTACACTACTCATTTTTCTACATAATCTCTCTCAACCTATGTGAAAAAAGAGCAGGTAATCACTGCTGTTGGCCATCTGAAGAGAGTAATGTCAATGAGCTCTACTTATTTCCTGAATCCGCAAATGCTACCCTTATCTATTAAGTGAAATAAAAAGTAATGAAAATGTATGAATGAGTGAATGCAGCAAAAACTCAATATCTGGTGTTGGATTAAAAATTTCTACTATGGATTAAAAGTATTAGAACAACAATTTAAGATTCTTGGACATGTAATTGAAAAACATCAAGTAGCAGTGGCATAATGCAAAATCAAGTTCTTATTCATAGGCACATTAGCAACATACTGAT
Source organism: Erpetoichthys calabaricus (assembly GCF_900747795.2). NCBI lineage: Eukaryota > Metazoa > Chordata > Cladistia > Polypteriformes > Polypteridae > Erpetoichthys > Erpetoichthys calabaricus. The sequence goes on along the minus strand of NC_041399.2, from coordinate 118,204,729 downwards.
TCAATTGTTTTTAAACTTGTATAACCACCAAAGACATTTTATGAAGACAGTCTAATCGTTCACTATAGTGAATGTTTGCCATCAAATGAAGAGTTTACCCCTCCTCTCCTTCCCCTTATTCCTGCTGTTTCCTGTCACCCCAGACCAGGTGTGACTGATTGGAGTATGGAAGGTGTGATACTTCAGTAGTGTAATACTGATTAGCCACTTAGTCACACCTGGTGAGTGGATGTGAGGAAATGCTTTTGAGAGTACAGTTAAGTAGCATGTTTCATTTTAAAAAATCTGCATATTCTTATACAGCACACATAAGTCTTTAATGAAGTACAGCATGTTCCGTCAATCTTCTTATTTAATTTTGGTGAACTTACATTGCACAATACCATACAAATATGCAAGTTAAGCTTTTCATATATTTTCCAGATGGAAAAATAAGAATAGGAAGTGAGACGATTCTAAATATGAGGCTACTAGGGGCAAGATAAAGTGCTGTAATACTTGGTTCCAAGCCAAGGATCCAGAATGTACTATATGTATTGGGTTATTCTGCTCTTAAATGATGGTTAAAGCCCTACTAATCATGACTGACAGGGGAAATTAAGTTTTATAAAAAAAATGACCACTAGCAAAAAACTGTACATCTGTTAAGATGATTCTTAATCTCAGATAAAGGAAAGAATTTTTAACACGTGGCACTTATCAATATGATCACTCCCAAAGGATAAAAGTTGAACAGGTTGTTGTTATTAACAATGCAATGACATACAGTATGGTAATTTAGTAAGAAATAAATTTGGAGAAATCTGCTTTTAATAGTCATCTGGTAATATCTTCTCCTATTTGGAATATTTAATCTCTGCATTAAGCACAAGTAACTTATTTATAATCAGTTTACAAAAGAATGAATTAGCTGTTATCATGTGACTTTGCCTGTAATAAAAGACAGCAGAATCCCCAGAGTTTTTTATATAAGAATGCTACTAAACAGAGGTTTTCTTTTTCTCTCCTTTGTGGTCAACTGACCAGATCATTCTTTAAATATTAAAAGGATTTTATATTCATATGTTTTTGTATGTTAACCATTCCTTTTTTTTACACATGAAAATTTTTCTTTAGTTGCATTATACAGTAGTTGTAAATTTGTGTAAGTGCTCTGAGACTATTCTTATAGAAGAATACAACATATGAATATATGAGTAGAACTGAAAAATACTGATTTTTTTTATTTGATATTTTTATTTTTATTCCTAAGTAGTATGTTTTGCATCATTTGCATTTACAATTAATTCCCTTTTTGATACTGCATATCTAACCTGGTTAATTTTTTTCTGTAGGCAAGCAGCAAAGATTATGAAACAACATACTGCCTTTACTCTAGTTAATAATTATGCATCTTTTTGGACTTAGCTTCTATTGTTATTACATACCATCACTTATAATTGAAAATAGGGAGCTTTTCTCTTTATTTATGCAATATATGTCTGATGAAAATAAACAGAAAATAGAGAGGGAGAAATTTTTCTTTTTGTTTAAATTAAAAGTAATTGGATTATGTCTCTCTATTATACAAAAAAATCTTGGGGGTGAGACTAGGGAGACAAGATATGATCTTCCCGGAAGACAATTTGATGTCCCACGAGAGACACTTTAACGTCAACAGACAACAGACATGTTCTTGATAACCATTTTAAAAAAACAGTCTTTATTCACTGTACTAATTCCCCTCATAATTTTAAACACTTCAGTGATGTCTCATCTTATTCTTCTTTTGCTTAAACTGAAAAGGCTGAGCTCTTTTAATCTTTCCTCATAGTTCATCCCCTGTAGCCCTGGAATCAGCCTAGTTGCTCTTCTTTGGACTTTTTCTAGCACTGCTATGTCCTTTTTATAACCTGGAGACCAAAACAGTACACAGTACTCCAGATGAGGCCTCACCAGTGTATTATAAAGATTGAGCATAACCTCCTTGGACTCATCATGTTATTTATATTCCGTTAGCCTTCTTAATAGTTTCTAAACACTATCTTGAAGTTGAGAGTGTCGAGTCCACTACGACTCCTGTTCTGATAAGACCTCTGATTGTGTATTAAAACCTAACAATTTTACTTCCTACATGTACTTTATTTTACATTTACGTACATTAAATTTCATCTGCCACAAATCTGCCCAAGCCTATAAGCTGCCTCTGTAATGATTCAACAGATTCTATATCATCTGCAAATGTAAGCAGCTTGTTACTTATATTCCTATCCAAATCATTTATATATATTAAAATAGCAGTGGCCCTAGCACTGACCCCTCTGGAACACCACTCTTAACGTCAGCCAATTCTGATAAAGTTCCTCGCACCATAACACTCTGCTTATTGGGTCTGCACTCATCTACACACTACATGCTGCAGTCCTACCTCTTTTAGTGTAATGCCCAATCTCTCATGTGGCACCTTATCAAATGTTTTCTGAAAGTCATGATAAATAATATATACACCACTTTGATCATATCTTTTGTTGGTTCCTCATAGAATTCCAGGACGTTAGTAAAGTATGGCCTCCCTCTTCTGAACACATGCTGACTGTTCAGTAAAACTTATGTTCTTGTCATGGGTTGCTCAATCTTAATCCTTAATAATTTCTTCCATTAATTTATCTGTGATGCACATTAAGCTTACTGGTCTATAGTTGTTTGGATCTGCCCTGTTATCTTTTATTTTAATAATGGAATAACATTCGCCATTCTCCAGTCCTTCGGAATTTTCCCCTGGTGTAGTGAGTTCCTAAAATATGCATCAAGGGTTTATATATGTATTCGCTAACCTCCATAATAACACAACGGTAAATATTATCTGGTCCTGATGATTTCTTTGATTTCAATCTATTTAATCTGAGCAGTACTTCTGCCTCTACAATTTCCAAATCACTCAGTACTTCCTTAGTAGTCATTTTTATCGGTGAGAGGTTATCCAATTCCTCACATCTGAAGACCTCAGAAAAATGCAAGTTTAGAGCATCTGCCATTTCACTGTCTATATTTTATAATTCTAATTTACTATTCCTGATGCATTTCACCTCCTCCTTGACTGTTCATTTACTTGTAAAATACTGAAAGAATTTATTTGCATCACCTCTCACCTTATCTGCTATGTTCCTGTCTAACTGCCTTTCAGCCTCACTAGTATCCTTCTTCAATGGTTGCCCTCATATTCTCATACTCCCTAAAATTCACATTGGAGTTATTTGTCTTATATGCCTTATACAACTGTTTTTTTCCTTTGCAGCTTCTTTTTCAACTCTTTATCAACCCACTATGGCATTTTTTTTTTATTTCATATTGATTCTAAATTTAGGTATGTACCTGTCCTGCATTACAGTAATCCCTCCTCCATCGTGGGGGTTGCGTTCCAGAGCCACCCGCGAAATAAGAAAATCCGCGAAGTAGAAACCATATGGTTATTTTTATATTGTCATGCTTGGGTCACAGATTTGCGCAGAAACACAGGAGGTTGTAGAGAGACAGGAACGTTATTCAAACACTGCAAACAAACATTTGTCTCTTTTTCAAAAGTTTAAACTGTGCTCCGAGACAAGACAGAGATGACAGTTCCATCTCACAATTAAAAGAATGCAAACATATCTTCCTCTTCAAAGGAGTGCGTGTCAGGAGCACAGAATGTCACATAGATAGAGAAAACAATCTCTAGCAAACAAATCAATAGGGCTGTTTGGCTTTTAAGTATGCGAAGCACCGCGGCACAAAGCTGTTGAAGGCGGCAGCTCACAACCCCTCCGTCAGGAGCAGGGAGAGAGAGAGAGAGAGAGAGATAGAGAGAGACAGAGTTTGTTTTTCAGTCAAAAATCAATACGTGCCCTTCGAGCTTTTAAGTATGCGAAGCACCGTGCAGCATGTCGTTTCAGGAAGCAGCTGCACAAAAGATAGCAACATGAAGATAATCTTTCAGCATTTTTAGACGAGCGTCCGTATTGTCTAGGTGTGCGAACAGCCCCCTGCTCAATCCGCCTACGTCAGGATCAGAGAAAGTCAGCGCAAGAGAGACAGAGAAAAGTAAGTTGGGTAGCTTCTCAGTCATCTGCCAATAGCGTCTCTTGTATGAAATCAACTGGGTAAACCAACTGAGGAAGCATGTACCAGAAATTAAAAAACCCATTGTCCGCAGAAATCCACGAACCAGCAAAAAATCCGAGATATATATTTAAATACGCTTACATATAAAATCCGCGATGGAGTGAAGCCGCGAAAGGCGAAGCGCGATATAGCGAGGGATCACTGTATATATTTTTAGGCCTATAGATAGATAGATAGATAGATAGATAGATAGATAGATAGATAGATAGATAGATAGATAGATAGATAGATAGATAGATAGATAGATAGATAGATAGATAGATAGATAGATAGATACTTTATTAATCCCGATGGGAAATTCACATTCTTCAGCAGCAGCATACTGATACAATAAATAATATTAAATTAAAGAATGATAATAATACAGGTGAAAAAAACAGACAATAACTATGTATAATGTTAAATATTAACGTTTACTCCCCCTGGTGGAATTAAAGAGTCGCATAGTTTGGGGGAGGAACGATCTCCTCAATCTGTCTGTGGAGCAGGACAGTGACAGCAGTCTGTTGCTGAAGCTGCTCTTCTGTCTGGAGATGACATTATTTAGTGGATGCAGTGGATTCTCCATAATTGATAGGAGCCTGCTGAGCGCCCTTCGCTCTGCCACAGATGTTAAACTGTCCAGCTCCATGCCAACAATAGAGCCTGCCTTCCTCACCAGTTTGTCCAGGCGTGAGGCGTCTTTCCTCTTAATGCTGCCTCCCCAGCACACCACTGCGTAGAAGAGGGCGCTCGCCACAACTGTTTGATAGAACATCTGCAGCATCTTATTGCAGATGTTGAAGGAAGCCAGCCTTCTAAGGAAGTATAACCGGCTTTGTCCTTTCTTGCACAGTGCATCAGTATTGGCAGTCCAGTCTAATTTATCATCCAGCTGCACTCCCAGATATTTATAGGTCTGCACCATCTGCACACAGTCACCTTTGATGATCACTGGGTCTATGAGGGGTCTGGGCCTCCTAAAATCCACCACCAGCTCCTTGGTTTTGCTGGTGTTCAGGTGTAGGTGGTTTGAGTCGGACCATTTAACAAAGTCATTGATTAGGTCCCTATACTCCTCCTCCAGCCCATTCCTGATACAGCCCACGATAGCAGTGTCATCAGCGAACTTTTGCACATGGCAGGACTCCGAGTTGTATTGGAAGTCCGATGTATATAGGCTGAACAGGACCGGAGAAAGTACAGTCCCTTGTGGCGCTCCTGTGTTGCTGACCACAATGTCAGACGTGCAGTTCCCAAGACGCACATACTGAGGTCTGTCTTTAAGATTGTCCACGATCCATGCCACTAGGTATGAATCTAATCCCATCTCTGTCAGCTTGTCCCTAAGGAGCAGAGGTTGGATTGTGTTGAAGGCGCTAGAGAAGTCTAGAAACATAATTCTTACAGCACCACTGCCTCTGTCCAAGTGAGAGAGGGATCGGTGTAGCATATAGATGATGGCATCTTCCGCTCCCACCTTCTCCTGATATGCAAACTGCAGAGAGTCAAGGGCGTGTTGAACCTGTGGCCTAAGGTGGTGAAGCAGCAGCCTCTCCATGGTCTTCATCACATGTGATGTCAGAGCAACAGGCCGAAAGTCATTCAGCTCACTAGGACGTGATACCTTTGGGACTGGGGTGATACAAGATGTTTTCCAAAGCCTCGGGACTCTCCCCTGTTCCAGGCTCAGGTTGAAGATGCGCTGTAGAGGACCCCCCAGCTCCGATGCACAGACCTTCAGCAGTCGTGGCGATACTCCATCTGGACCCGCTGCTTTGCTGGCACGAAGTCTCCTCAGCTCTCTGCTCACTTGCGCTGCTGTAATTGTGGGTGGGGATGTTTTTCCTATGCTGGTATCAGCAGAAGGATGTGTGGAGGGTGCAGTACTCTGAGGTGAGAGTGAGAGTGGGTTAGGGTGGTCAAACCTGTTAAAAAAGTTGTTCATTTGGTTTGCTCTCTTCACGTCTCTCTCAATGGTGGTACCCCGCTTCGAGCTGCAGCCAGTGATGATCTTCATCCCATCCCACAATTCCTTCATGCTGTTATTCTGCAACTTCTGCTCCAGCTTTCTCCTGTACTGCTCCTTCGCCGCCCTGAGTTGGACTCGGACTTCCTTCTGCACGCGCTTGAGCTCATGCTGATCACCGTCTTTAAAAGCCCTTTTCTTCTGATTCAAAAGGCCCTTGATGTCACTTGTAATCCATGGCTTGTTGTTAGCATAGCAGCGTACTGTTCTTACTGGAACTACAATGTCCATACAGAAGTTGATGTAGTCAGTAGTGCAGTCAACAACGTCCTCAATGTTCTCATTATGAGATCCCTGCAGGATATCCCAGTCTGTAGTTCCAAAAAGTTCTCTCAGAGTATTCTCAGCCTCCGGGGTCCACTTCCTGAATGATCGTGTGGTTACAGGTAGGACTCTAACTTTTGGTTTATAGTGAGGCTGAAGCTGAACCAGGTTATGATCTCCTTTCCCAAGCGCAGGCAGCGGGGTGGCGCTGTATGCGTCTTTAACGTTTGCATACAGTAAATCAATAGTCTTATTTCCCCGGGTGTTACAGTCCACATACTGGGAGAATGCAGGCAATGTTTTGTCCAGCGTCACATGGTTAAAGTCTCCAGCGATTAGCACAAGAGCCTCAGGGTGCTGCGTTTGTAACTTACTCTTATCTTATTCCACTGCTCCTTAATTGTCTCCGCATTTGAAAGCTTACCCCAGTCTATCCTTCTTAGACTTTGACGCATCTGCTCAAAATTTACCCTACTAAAGCGAAACTTAACAATTTTAGTCTTAGCATCCACACTCTTCCAAAACACTGCAAACTATGTTATGCAGATTATGGTCACTTGACCCTACTGTTTCAATCACCACTACACCCTCAATTTATCTTGATTATTACAAAATACTAAATCCAGACAGGCTTCACCCCACACTGGTGCTTTAACATGTCATTGATTACTTCTAAAGACTCCTGCTCTTGTGCTCAACTCTTTGTAAGGTTATCCCAGGGACTCTCATATTGTCCTGCAAAGCCCGTTGACAACGTCAGACTCTGCAGTGATATGGAAGAATTCTTCAGGAAACTCAGACTAAAATAATTTTTCCACAAGAAAGAAAACGGTAACACACAGGAACCAACAACAAGCAGTTACATCAACCCCACCAATAAATCCACATGGACACCAGAAGTTGGCAGAAACTCCACCCTGGATAATTATATAGACTGCTTCTGACAGAGAGTGAAAACAGGGATCTTAAACAGGCAGCAAAATCAGACAGAAATCATTACTGGGGATGAGCAGAGAGCCATAAATTCACTAAGGGAAAATACAGAAATCATTATCAAACCAGCAGACAAAGGGGGTGCTTTAGTTGTCATGAACACATCAGATTATATACAGGAGGCACAAAGACAATTGTCTAATACTATGCAATATTACAAACTACAAGAAGACCCCATAGATCTCTACAAAAAAGAACTAAAAAAGATAGTAAGTAGCACAATAAAGTCATTTATTTCCAATTAACTACACAAATAAAGTACTAAAATGCATTACTTATTTTTGTAAGTTGAAACATGTTTCCCATAATGGAAAAGCTGCTATGGAAAGTAGATGTGTGTTACTTGTTTTTAAATATTTGAATGGAGCAGACTCGATTTACATCTTGGAACGTCTTCACTAGTATGAGCCAGCAAGGGCACTGTGGTGTACTAGCCAAATTCTCTTAGTTGTGGCGAGGTCGAGGTTGAAGCAAAGGGGGGATCGGGTTTTTGTGGTGGCTGCTGTTTTTCTTTGGAATTCCTTGCCTAATTATATCAGGTCTGCTCCAAAATTGGCCATTTTTAAGTCAGCATTAAAGTCTTATCTTTCTGGCATTTGACCCTGTAAGAGGTTGACATTATGTTTGTGTATGTTGGCTCATGTACACTCATGATTATAAATATGTATGTATGGGTGTGGGTATTTTGAATTTCATCTTTTATGTAATGGTTGGTTATGTTTGCAGTGCTGTGATGTGCATATATACTGTATGCATGTATATTTTACTGCCTTTTTTACACTTTCTTGTACAGCACTTTGTTTCAGTTTCGGCTGTTGTAAATGTGCTTTATAAATAAAGTTTGACTTTGACTTGACTTGACTTTACTTTTGACATCAGGGATCATGTAAACAGTTTAAATTCCTAAGAACCTCAAAATGGGTTACTTCTACATGCTTCCTAAAATCCACAAAGAAGGGAACCCAGGAAGGCCTATAATCTCAGGAATTGTCTCCCTTACAGAAAATGTTTCAGGTTGGGTGGAGCACATCCTTAAACCCCTACAGCTACATCCAGGACACCACTGACTTCTTAAAAAAACTGTCTGCTATAGGCCCCTTACCAGAGGAAACCTTGCTGGCCACAATGGATGTTGAGGCACTTTACACAAACATCCCCCATGATGATGACATATTGGCATGTGAAATGTACCTCAGACAACATGATTTACCCGGAAAGTCAGTAATAGAAATGATAAAATTCACTCTGACACATAATTTATTCTCTTTTGGACAAGATTTCTACTTGCAACAAATGGGGACTGCAATGGGCTGTCGGTTTGCACCTCAGTATGCAAACCTATTTATGGCAAAATTGGAGGAAGATTTTATGTCAATGTGCATCTTAAAACCAATGTTGTATATCCATTACATAGATGAAATCTTCATAATCTGGACTGCCAGTGAGAAGGACCTCCTCCATTTTCATAATGAATATAATTATTTTCAACCCAACATAAAGCTGAAGCTGAATTACTCAAAAACAGAAGTCAGCTTCCTTGACACCACCATTCAACTGAAAGACAACACCCTTGTAACTTCTGTTTATAACAAACCAACAGACAGATGGACCTACCTAAGAAGTGATAGCTTCCACCCCAAGTATATAAGGCACTCCATTATTTTCAGCCAAGCAATACGATACAATCGTATTTGCTCAGACTCGACAGACCGGGATAAACAACTGCAGGAGCTCAGACAAGATTTCATCAGACAAGGTTATACCCCCAAAACAACAGACACTCAAATAAGAAGAGCTACTGCCATACCCAGAGACAACCTTCTGGAATATAAAAACAAAGACAACAAGAACCGCATCCCCCTTGTTGTCACCTACAACCCACATTTTGAAGCACTTTGAAAAATTATAAAAGAGGTTCAGCCAATGCTAAACAATGACCAAACACTGAAAAATGTATTTCCTGAACCTCCCCTCCTGGCATACAGACAACCACCAAACCTGCAGCATCTAATTGTCCGAAGCTCCCTAAGTGAACCAATAGAAAATGGCACATCTCCCTGCCTACAGAAAAGATGTAAAACGTGTGCTCACATTTATAATACAGACTGTATAGTTATACCACACTGCTGACTAGAACATCACATAAAGGGATCGTTTTCCTGCAGATTATCTAATGTGGTCTACCTAATTCTCTGCATGAAATGTCCTGACACTGCACTCTATGTGGGAGAAACTGGACAAACACTCCGCCAGAGAATTAATTTACACAGGTTCCACATCAAGCATAGCAACACAGATGTTCCTGTAGCGGCCCACTTCAACAGCCATTGACACTGTGAGAGGGACTTTAAAGTCACAGTGCTTATGGGCAACTTCAGGACACAGCAAGAGAGAAAAGAATGGGATGTCAAACTCATGCTAAAATGTAACACATTACAACATGGTTTGAATAGAGACAAGAGTTTTATGGCCAGGTATGAGGATTGTTTGCACCTCTCAGAGTGACACAGACAACCTGACTACAGATCCACATTGTATTGAAAAACTCATTAGAAACTTCAAAAGACTTTGTTGGACAGTTACCTTATCCAAAGATCTTGACCATACATTGTTCTTCTCTCTTGTTAAATGAACCCTAGCCTGAAGGAGTCTATTCATTTTTTACATTTAAGATTTCTCACTTAAAGATTTACCAATGTTATTTCTTGTCCTAGTGTGTATATAAACACATGGAATTCAGGTTTCTGTATTACATCTTGCCTGAAGAAGGGGCCTGAGTTGCCTTGAAAG